>NW_013666284.1:90171-105337 GCF_000517525.1 Limulus polyphemus
ATACTATGCTAAAAAACACACAACCAATTCTGAAACTCACAGAAAATATTACAAATATCAACATGAGTAACACTATACTACACATGGGTTAACTGTCCAGGTCAGAGACCCTCATAATTCAAGCATAGCCATCTCTAATTTTAAACTGCTGACCAAAGGAAGAGCAAACAGTCAGCAGCACCCTCCACCTATTATGTAGTTATTTCTAAATGAAATAGCAGAATTAACTATCACAGTTCTAATGAAACCAAAACTCAAACTTCAGGACATGTTCAATAGCATATCGTGTGTCTCAAACTTTTGACCTTCAACTGTGATTGCCCATTATAATAAGTAATAGCTTCTTTTATTTTCCATATTGTTTTGTATGAATTTGTCTGGTATTATGTTATCAGCCAATTTGATGCTAACAGCAATATTCCAGGCATGATATGCTAGAAAAACAGCCTCAGTATTATAGTTCTAATGTCCATCTTACACATGCATACAAAGTAAGCAATTAACTTTTCACTCTCACTATACACAACATTTTAGTCAAACATTTTAATCAAATAATACCTTTCATAAGAAGAGAGTAGCCTTGAGAATTGTATGTTAAAACCATTAACAATATGTCTCAGTTTCTCTTCCTCCTCATGCCTTTGATGTATTTTGTTTATTTGTAGTTTTTTCTAGATACTGCATACAGATAATTCTTAAATAATAAGAATAATGTGGTAATTTTCTTGTTCACCGTTGTTTTGCTACAAGTCATCTTTTGTAGTTACACTGTTGCTTAGTAACAGTAATTGAATCATTTCACTGAGGAACAACAGTTACATACAATATAATATAATAGTAGCTTGACAAATAATTGTGTTTTAATGTCTCAAAACACTTAAAACTTCAGGTTTATAACCATCTGTATAAGTTTAAAAGAATACTGCATTTCATTAATTAAAAAATTGTGTAAATAATTGAAAAGAATGTTTCATTGGTCCTCATTTATGGCTAATACTATATCAGTTTTATAGGAGGCTGGATTTTTTACAGTAGGTGTCTGTGACTTGTTGGCGATAAATTTCAACACTAATTGAACAGTATACAATCCACTTGTTTTAAAATAATATATTCAAACCAATCCAAACATATGTACAAAAAAAATTATTTATACTGTAGGTTATAACAGTTGAATATAGAGCTTTAACTAATTCACCTTTTCAATAAAGTCCACACAGGCTGGTTCACTTAAATTAGAACCCAATTGACAAGACAAATTATTTCTTCTCTTCTCTGTTATCACAATATAATCAGTGATAAATTAACTTACATTACCCCATGTTACAATACAATCTGTGAAAGGTTCACTTTAGAAATCTCCTGTTACAGCTAAACTGACAATCACGCAGTATAACTTCACTTTTACATTCACTAACTTACTTTCCTTTCACTAACTTGCTTCCTTGCTCTATATCTGCATGTAGTTATAACACATGACAGAAAAATCTAGAAATATCTAGCCCTCTAGCTGCAACAATATTACACATAATGAGAAAAACTCAGAAGCTTCGAGTAAGATGACGCAACAGTATTACAAAAGCCTTGTACAATAAATAAACTACATACTTAATGTGAAACTGATACAGAGTTACATAACGAAACTTGTCATAAGTAATCTTTAACCCACTTATGAAAACTAAGTAATAATTAAATATTAAATCACTAAATAAGCTAAATAATAAGTCTGAAACTGAACAGTCTTATAAATCCAACATAATACATGTTATATTATGGATTGGGAAAATGAAAAAAGCAGTTTAAAGTAAATGTCTAATATACTTTTCAACAGGTGAAAAACATACAGATTATTCAACATAAATTTTAAAGCCCCTTACACATTTTTATTCATTAATACATATCAAGTTATTTTGAGAAAATTCAATTGGTAAAAATACACAAGTTCTCCATTTATTAGTGATTTGAAAACATCACAGTTTTTACCAAAATACGACACACTCACATTAGTTTATATCAGGCATCAAGTCCATATTATGACCAACCTAGATTTACAACATCAGTCCAAAAAGGTTTACAGTAAATGATGGTATTTGATAAATCCAAGTACGTGTTTTGTTGGAGAGACTGACGTGGTGTACTTCTTATTAACATACCAACCTGCAACTTGTTTCAAATGAAAAATGTATTTGAAGCATTAAACTTTCTTTTAACTAAAGCAAATGTTTCTCTTGAGGTTTTTGCCAAAATAAGAAGCGGAATAGCCACATAAGCCTAATAAAGTTACAACATCACTTATCAAAAACAAATAAGTATACTCTTAAATAAAACCTCATATTATGTAATATTTATTGATAAATTAATTATAACTTCCTGGTATGAAAAATAATACATTACAAGTGAAATGTGTATTGTTACGTATAAACTTTGTTCTAATAATCACGTGATGATATAAAATCTTGTTAGTAACTTGTGAAAATCCTGTAAATACGAAAAAGTAACAACCACAAAAAATACACATTACATATCAACTGTTGCAACCACTGATCTTTAACAGCATACTGATATAGAAATACTAAAATATTCTAAATTAAATACTAGGTAAAAATATATTTTACAAACATGATGTTCAGTGACCACCAACTGCCATTCTCAAAAATCTGTCTAACATAATGAGTTCCAAAAATTAGCCATTTGTGTGAATGAAGTTAGTAACAACATATAACAATGTCATGATAGAAGTACCATTGGCAGTGCTTATACCCACATAATTATATCACTGGTAAACAAATTCTGGTAATGCACAAAAATTTGTAGAATTCTTTCTTCAAGCAAAACAATTACATGATAACATAACTCAGACAAAATAGAGCAATGCTGTGGGCTAATTCACTTTTAATCATAACAAATATTTCTTTAGTCTAATGAATAATAAAAAATTGTACATTTTATGCCCAACCAGTTCCATGAACAAAAACACTTTTAATACTCATCAGTTCCTTTAGGAGTTAAAGAAGGATTAGAAAAAAAAATGTATACTACCATTTATGTAGCAGCATCTGTGTTACGAATTGCTATATATTTATCGGGGAAATGTATACATCTCCAACTCATTTACACAGTTATCAAACATCATAAATCTACTGGCTTGTCTGTGATCCACTCTAGGAAAACAATTTAGTTGATTTCTCTGAATGAATTAAAACCTTTACTATTAGATGACCAAGTTCAAGCTCTTTTTGATTTGTTTATTAATTCACTAGTACTTACTGAAGTAGTTCTGGAATTGACTAAGCCTATATTTTACATCATAACTGTTTCTCTTTATCTATAAATGATTAATAACAGAGATAATCTAGAAATAGTTGAGTAATTGGTCTAGATTATTTCAGAAATGATTTCTTCAAAAATCCTCCAATAAAAATATTTTATCAATTGTGACTCCAGCTTATTAACTCTTATTTTGTTAGCATTTGTTCTCCTATTTCTTTAATTTTCTAATGATATAAAATAGATGTTTTTAATTACTTTTACTACCAGTTATGTATTTGCATCTGTTGAATATGTCATACTTGATAGCAACAAAACCAATTATGCTTATGCACATTTGACTGTTTTAGCAATACAAATTTCCAAGATACATTCATACAGACCCTGGAGAAGGGCAATTTATGGTCACAAATGTTCCAGTATGTGGATAAGTACTTTAGGCCCAATTTCAAATCTGGTGTCACATTTTTCTGAAGAACGTTTTTCTGATTTGTCCCTGTCCGGGGTTACTGGATGAAGGATAGAATTCCTCAAAATCTGTATAACTCAGTGTAAAGTAGTGAATCGATTGGTAGATTAGCTCCAAATTTATTTTTGATATCAGTAAGCAAGGGAAAAAAAATTTTAACTTTATCATATCTCATCCAAAAGTTACTATTGAAGTACTAACAAACAACTCACGTATGACATAAGACTCCAAGGCCTTTGGCACCAATTTTCGAGCTTTTTCCAGATCTTCAATACTACAAATACCCTTATCTAGATTGTATGCCAGTTCCATTCTTTTGAGAACCTCTATATCATCATGGATTTCAAAAGTATCATCAAAATTAAAAAGGTATTCTGTCCTGTGAAGAGAAATGTCATTGTTAAAGGACTTGCTATATAACTTCACTGTACAAAGCATTATTGTACCAACACACCTAGAATGCATACAACATATAACTTTACTAGTTATTTCTTATTGAATTATTGTTCTAAAATTGTCTTGATTATTCCTATACAAAAATTCATCACCATTTGGTAATTTAACAAGTTATTTTTCTGAAGTGCTTTTGTATAGATTTATGTATCTATTTATTTTCTCTAAGAGAATGTGAATTCACTAAATAAGTAAACATATGCTTACAAAAATTCCTGGTAAAGTAATTTTGGATTTTACTTTACTTTTAAACTTTTAGCAAAACATAGTTATTGTCTTTTTGTTAGTCATTCTTTTGTACCTTATAATACATTGTTGACTGAAATTACATATATATATATATATTTTAAGGTTTTTTGATAAAACGTTTATTTTCCACTTTGCTTCACATTAAAGCAAAAATATTGAAGAATTTATGTATAGTGTGTGAAGCTTGCTTAGTGGTATACTAATAGAATGCAACTGTATATTTGGTAACATGTCGCATTTTGGAACACTTTCATCAACCACCCCCCCAAAAAAGATAATTTATGTCACGTATAATAGTTACATGAACCATCGAAACGTCACGTTAGTGTAGCCTACATAATGTGTAAAGTTTAGTATAGTCTAGTACCTTATAGTGATAGCACACGACAAGACACACATTCGGCATGTAATGCTGTTTTAATACAAGAAGAGAAACAATGCCTCTGTAGCCACAAATAATATCAAAGAAGTTTAATGAAATGTTTTGAATGTTTGTAAGTGTCAACAATAGTTCAGCAAATTTCGTTCAGGTGACTTTAGCCTTAAAAACTGTGATGGCAGAGGCCAACATGTTGGAATTGATATTGATGCTCTGAAGATGCTTGTTGAGTCTAACCCAGGGCAACACATCCCTGAAATTGCATGTCTCTCAGGAAACAATATGTAAGCATCTAAGGAATATGGGAAGACTCCATAAAACAGGTGTTTGGGGGACTCGGAACTCTCCAATGATCATCATTTTCCAACATGTGAACATTGCTTTGTCTCTTCTGGAGCGTAATGAGCGTGAACCATTTTTGGACATTATTGTCACTGGTGGTGAAAAATGGATTCTCTATGTGAATATCAAATGCCAAAAACAATGGCTCGGTCCTAGACAAAAACCATTTCTGACTACATAACCTGGACTACATCCACAGAAATTGATGCTATGCATTTGGTGGGACATCAATCCACAGCAAAATGTCAATGCAGAGATCTCTAGTCAGCAACCGGAATGTTTAAATCAAGCCCTTCATCAGAAACACTCGTCAATCGGAAAGATGTTCTTCTTCTCCACGATATTGCATGTCCACATGTGCCACGTTTGACATAACACAGGATTATGGAGTTGGGTTGGGAAGTTCTCCCCCACCCACCTTATCCTCCAGATACGGCACCATCAGATTACCATCTTTTTTGTTCGCTGCAACACCATCTTAATGGGAGAACGTATGCAAATGTGGAAGGAGTCAAAAAGGACAGCAACATGTTTTTTGCTTCAAAGCCAAATTATTTTTTTAAACAGGGCATTAACAACCTGATTGTAAAATGGAAAAGCATCATAGATAAGAATGGAGACTATTTCATTTAATAAATGTTTTCTTTTGATATGTTTTCACCTAAAAAAAGCGACATTAATTTCTTGACGACCTAATATACAAAAAAAAAGAAAAAGTAAAAGTAAATTTCACTTCATTTTAACATGCAGTTTGCAAGAATTCATGAAGAAACTGGTTTTAGTGAGAATCTGGTTTTTTTTCAACTTAAATGTTATAGGTATTATATTCTTCTGTGACCATCTCAGAACAACAGACAAGAATAAACAGGGTAAAATAAAACATTAAGTTAGATGGATAACTAAAATGTGTCCAAAGCCTAAACTTCAGGGATTATATGCAAAACAATAAAATAATCAGAATCATTTATAATAATTTAACTAAGACAAAACAAAACTACTGAAGCAAGATAATATCAATCATTCTCTCAGTTCATTCTTATGCAAATCAGGCAGATGATGATCCATCACACGATGGCTGTTTGTTTAGCATCTTTACAATTCCTAATATTTCATTTCAACATGAGGAAGAGCAGTGTGGCATCAATACTGAATGCTCAATTTAAAAATGTTGATAAAGTCTTCATGTGGCCTCAACCATTCTTTTGAAAGAGTTGTTTTCAGGGCATCTTTAGCATCTGGAGTCAATTAATCTCATGTAACCTGTCTTCCAAGAGCATTCCAAACATACTAGATATGACTGATATCCAATGAGCATGCATTCAACTAATTTCCTCTTCTTTAAGGAATGTGTCAGTTATTTTGTCACTATGAGGATGGATGTTATCTTTCAAAAACCTGAAATCATAGTACTATGCACCAGTGATTAACTTAAATTTCACTTTCACTTCATTTAGATTTAATTTTGAGGGATTTCCATATTACAGAATTCATTTTTCGTAGGTGGGGCACACCAAGCTAATAATAATTTAATAATAAGGTATTCACTACATTTTTCAGTTTGATACATATCCAAAATAAGCATTTAAATATTGTCTTGTACTGTATTGTGTTTTTTTACAAACTTGAGTATTTGTGTTCCATCTCTTCTTTTATGATGAACTTGCTTCAAATTTGAGGAGAAGCACACTCTGTAACTCAGTATTCTTTAGCTTCCAATTAGTAGGCCTTAACTTAGTACTTTCAGGTAAACCCACGAGTAAGCAAATACTACATCCACAAGTTTCTAACTATTCAAATTTGTATCATTTGTGCTGGTGTTGTGATAGGGTAGAGAAAGAGAGAGAAAAAATTGCCCAATTCCTAAAATCAATGATGTATGAAACTACTACAAAGTATGAGACTAATTTTCAAAATCTGAATGGGGAAAACTACACAAAAACTGCAGAAATTAGAAATTCCCAAGAGTAACAACTCTTTAGAGATTCTGTAAACTTAAAGATTATGGTTTCATGAAACATCCTAGCATATTCTGGCCTTTTTATGTTCTTATTAATGATGGTACTTCTTTTCACAAAAACAATGTCTGATCAAGTTTTAAAGATTGTCTGAAGTAAATTACTTTAAAAATACATATAAAAAAATACTCAATGTAACAAAAAATTCAATAAAATAAAATACAACAAATGATAAACATATCTTATAGTGCTCACTACTGATTTCATAAAAAAATGTTAATTTTAGCATATAGTTCATGAAACAAACATTCATTGAAGTTTATCTTCTCAAAGGGCTAACAAAATTTGGCACTTAATGACTATTGACTTGAAAATGTGTGAACATAATCATAGCTTAAGAAAAATATGTGAACTGGTTTGAAAAGCCACTTCAACCAAAATTAGTGTGTGGTGTTGCTGATGCAATCTTAGTTGACAAACAAAACCTCAAGACCATAATCCACTGAAATGGATTGAAAAAAGGAAGAAATTGTGAAGTATTAAGCAAATTAATTTGTCATTATTATTCTTTGTGTTATATTTTAAAAAAATATTACATGCTACTTATATCATAAGGCTCTTGTAATGCTATTTTCTGGGTGTGTCTTTTAACTATAATAGCTTAAAGGTGTGTTTTAGCAAGCTATATTTTCCAAATTTGTATGTTACAAGCATACTTGTGATGTAGAACTTTGCTGCACTGTAATGACAAAAAAACTTGTGATTTTCGTGATTTTGCTAATGGATAAATGTTGTTTATGGAGGAATTCATAAGTTTTTATTCTGAAAATAGCATATGAACATAACAAAAATAGAAACAGATTTTAGAGATAATGAATTGCTACTTACTTATCATTGGATATGCTGCAGTCAATCACTGTGCTTTTATTTGTATTAACAATGATGAAAGGTAACTGGATAGTGGTGTTAGGAGCTGGAATATTAAGGTTTTTCTCCATATTCTTATTGCGTTCCACTAAGTTCTTGAAAGAAATTTGCTAAAAACATGAATATAATTACTTTAAAAATTTTATTCCGATCAATAAGAAAGGAAAGGTTGATTATATTATCAAAAATATAGAGTCACTATCAATTATCAACAAAATGACCAAGTTTGAAAAATATATTATTTTCATAAATATTTAGCCTTACAGTAGGGAGAATTAAGTAAAGTAAATGTAAAGTTTAAAATCAACTAACTATCTCCTTATGTTTCGTGATGTTAAATAATACTTAGAAAAGGAACACACAAGAGTGATAACTTTACTATACTTGAAATATAAATAAAAAAAGCAGATACATTGCTTTGCTACAATTTTTTTTAAAAAAATTAACCATTTCACTAGTCAAACTTCATTGTTAATGTTGGATATCATAAACATACTAGAGAAAACAAAACATACATTTTTACTTTACCTGAAGTATGAGGTCTTGCAGCTGTTGCTTTTTCACTCTTATCCTTTCTAATCTTTTCTTTTTCTCGATCTAATGTACAACAAAGTACATTTTTGAGGCAGTAATATTAATACACATATTTTTCTTTATCCTAATCTTTTTTTTTTGCATGCCTAACTAATAGCATTTCTTAATAAAACAAAACATTAAATATAGATTAGTTTTATGTAGTTCAATCTTTCAACTTATTTTAGTATAAAATCTAATTTCTTTTTTGTAGAGAGGATAAAGATGAAACAGCAATAATAGTAAAAAAAAATACTTGAAACTGTGAA
Organism: Limulus polyphemus; assembly: GCF_000517525.1. Taxonomy (NCBI): domain Eukaryota; kingdom Metazoa; phylum Arthropoda; class Merostomata; order Xiphosura; family Limulidae; genus Limulus; species Limulus polyphemus. Next base: position 99,052 of record NW_013666284.1, read on the forward strand.
ACTACATACTATAGCAAAATTGGGGAAGCTTTTAGTAAAAATTAAGTCTCTTGTATACAAAAAAGCTGATTTTTTTTTATAAAAGTCAACATTTTCTTAAATCAAAAATGCATTTCCAATAATACTTACCTCCTCTCACACTGCAGCTATTACTTTACTGCTAGGGTTTCTTTATCTTTGCCCATCTAAGCACTGGTCTGATTTTTTCTCTCTTGCTCCAGTCTTTTATTCCCCACTTAATTGCCCTTGTGACACTCTCCACCTACATCAATGCACCCTCTATTTTGGTATTGTATATAAGCACCTCCTTCAGATAATATTGTCACTTTTTCAAGACTGACCCAATCTGCAGTCTCTAACACTGGCTCTTTGTGGGGAAGAAAGTTACAATTCAAGAAAATGTTAACTTCCAAAGCATACTTACCTCAACTCACACCACAGCCAGAACAAGTATACTCTTCACCTGGAATCTAAATCCTGCACTGTGGAAGGAAATTGACATGATTCATCATCACCATTGGCCATGCCCCAACAAGGTAGCCAAGGTCTAACTTTTTGAGGTTGAAATTATAGGGCCAAGATGCCTAAATCCTACATTGGTGGCTGAGGCATTTGGATCACAATATATACAGTGCAGATATATTTGTGAGTGTATCAAAACCTGTAGCTATAAATGATGCATTCCAAGCCATTGTAATCATGATGAGAAGGTAAGCAACACCAAAGTGGATACACCCTCTCCTCAACTTGAAGAAGGCAATACCCTAAACTTGGAATGACAAGATCTTGTATGCCATACTCAACCTGAGGAAACAGAAATCATCCAGTCTGAAATTATGAACACTCACCCTCACTCCCCAACCACGTGAGCAAGGAAAACTCCACTTGCCCCAGGAATTATGGGGAAAACGTGGGGCTGGTAGAGATCCTGATGAGTAATAAAATCGAATCAGATATACATGTGTCCCATGCTTGGTATTGCTGCCGCACAAAAATATAGCTTATAAAAAGAAAAAAGAAAGGTATCAGATTAATTTAGTCTAATCCTGTCTAAAAGAATTTCAAGTGCCATGGCAACTGAAGCTTCCCTCTTCTTCAGTATGATTTTGGTCATCATGTTGACAAAAAAATATAGAAGTTTTGGTTCAGGAATTTTGATTGGAGAAGAAGATGACACATCTTTCTACAGTTAATATAAAAAAAGGATTCCCTGATCCACCAGAAATCACTAGAAAGTACCTATATGTTGTGACATTCAAGAACAGGTTCACTATAAAAAAATTTACATTCACTTACTAACAATCCAGAACTGGCTCTGATAATGACAAAAAAAAACACTAACCTAAGTCAGAGTGGTCATAGTGGCTTTTTGTGGTTTGCCTGTCACTCATAATTAAGACTAATTATTGTGAATTATGATTTTTATTGAAGTGTTTGTTTAGCAACTCTTCTGGTAGTAGATGTCATGTAACTATTATAAAAAATTTACCTTCATGTTTTAACAATCCAAAACTGACTTTTTTATAACTTTACCTCTAGGTTCTGACACTCCTGAGCTGAATTGGTTGGTAAACCCTGCCATTTGATCTCCTTCTTCTCTTTAGAAATAATGTTCATGGCCATCAGAACATTTAGGGCATCATAAACTCTTCTTCTAATGTTCTTTTGATCATATGACTAGACAAAAATTGAGGTAAATTTGGCTTAAGAAACAAGCAGTATATTTATAATGTGAATGTTTTTGTCAGAATACAATGGTGTACAGCTTTTCACTGATATAAGTTAAAATAAAAAAATTAGGAAAATACAATAAACATTTTTTAGCATACAAGTACTATGTTAATGCATATTATTTAATATTCAAACATCACTTTTGTAACGCTCATACCAGTTTCATTTAATATGTCAAATATGATATCTATTGTTGGGCCATATTCCAACTACAAATCTTAGTCATAGGTATATACCTATCAGTAAAAATCCCATCTTAAGAAAACAGTCTATAGACTACCATAATTGCTATAAAACACAAAAACACGGTTAAGCTTGATTGTCTATTACTAACTCTTGTAGATATATTTTTACTTTTAAACTGAATTACAAATAGAAAACAAACTGGGAAATTATCATCTTTTTTATTGAACAAATACCTGAAACACTGTTAGCTTTTCATAATAAAATACTTTTACGAAGTCTTTTCTTTATCAGTAATTTGTATTGAAGAAAAACAAATGGGGGTTTAAATGTAATAATATTCACAAGCACATTTATTTTTTTCCTATTACAGTAAAAAGTATCATTAACTACTCTTATAACAAACTAATTAATTTAGATTTATAATTTGAGCTAAGTTGGAATTGTTGTATTTCTCCATGACCAGAATGTCTGCACATAATTTTGTGCGATTATACATGGTTCACACAAACCTGTAATTTTTTTCCAGAACCTTTCAGGTTTTCAAGGAATATTTCTATTAAAATTGTTTCAGGTTTTTTCATTTGTTGTTAAGCACAAAGCTACACAATGAGCTATTTGTACTGTACCCACCAGTGGGATCAAAACCTGGTTTTCAACATTATAAACTTTCAGACTTATGAGCCAATGGAGAGCATTGTTTTATGTCTCAATTTAAAAAAATAATGAAAATTATATAAACTGAATTTTTTATGATGCACCAGTAGCATCATTTTTTGACTATAAATTCATATGACTGTTCACACTGTATCTGAATTTATTTGCAATTTCACAATACAACCTAAAGTCATTTATGATGCAATGTCTGTTGTCTTTGGATACTTGTTTACTGAATGATAATGTTGACCATGAGCCAGGTAGTGATTTCCTTAAAAACCAGTTACTAGGATAGATGACCCCTCTACCCATAAATTGAGGTGGTTAAGCAACAGATTTTTGTTGAGAAACATTTTGTTGATCGATGATCTTAATCATAAAGAAGTTTGAATACAACAGTGAGTATTACTGAAAGCATCTGTTTGAATCAGGTGAAACACAAGTTATGGCCAAAAAATATAAAGGAAAGACAATAATGGATTACTTTGGCCCAATCCAAAAGTACCATAAAGATTTGTGTAAAAAAAAGTTTGTCATTTAATCTTTTGCACTTGAGCTTTTTTCATTTTTGGTCAAAAGACTGAGAAGTACGGTTCACATATTTCTTTAAAACATTAAAACAAATAAACTTTTTCTCCTGAAGTGAATAATTTTGATAATTTTGCAAGGTCCAACTTTAAGTTAAATTCAATGAATTTCATATGACTAGTGCTTTAAGTTTTGATTGTAAACTATTGTACTCATCAGTATTTGTTTACAAATTAGTGCTTTACCCAAGACACACGGTAATGTGTCATGTAGTCAAAACAACCTGCTGCAGGACACAATGTGTGTTATTAACGGGAGAAATATTTTAACGAATTTCTACCTTCTGTATCATAGTCTGTGGTAATCCAAAATATTGCATATTTTCAGTGGATATGCATACTGTACCCTTACTTCACATACCAAATTTCAAAGCAATCCATTAAGAGATACCTGAGATATACCATCTCCAATTTTGGTTGAGTTGCTTCCTTTTTTTTTCTTTGCACCAAAAGTATGGAAAGTTTATTTGATAGAAAAACATACTTAACTTTTATAGATTTTTTCAAATTTGGTACATTGATATATTAATTCAATCTACAATTAGGAGTCTCATTTGGTGTAAATATAAGCCACGTGTGCAAAGTTATTCAACAAAAATTGCTCAAATTTTATGAACATTTTTGCATACACCCACACAAAAAGTCATGTGAACTATCGACCTAACATTTTAAATACAGCTTCAACTAAGAGTAAAAGTGGACTGTTTTTAGTTTTTTGTCATTCAGATTAAAGACAATTGATTTAGAGCAACAGAACTATAAGGTGAAAGGATGTGCAGATAAACAAGTTTTGGCCAAGAAAACTAGATTAGCACTTTCTAGCTCAAGTTTTCAAAAGAATCATAGGGGTGGATGGTTATTATTAATTATTCATTGCTAAACTTTTCAGCAGAAATTTACTAAATTTTATGAAGTTATCCTAATTAAAGAGTGTTTAGCATTACATGATATTAGCTTAAGCAGTTAGCTTAAATAATGATGCTTGATAGAGCTTTACCGATTGCATGGGGGTGATGACAAGAAACTGTAAATCTTAATTCCATGGCATTACTATAAAGGAAGCTATTAACACTGTTTTAGAGAGGAAAAATTATCATCATATATTTGAAAGAATCTGTTTGGTTCTTTAAAGTAAAGGTCTGTTCTGAATAATAGGATTGCGCTCCTAAAGCAAATGTGGGTTACTATCGAGTGTTACTTTCTTACTTTCTGTGGTTTGTTGATGTGTATTGAAAAAAAGTCATGATATCTAATCAAAAACACCTTAGGTGCAAAAAAAAAAAACGATTTGTTATCCTAGTTTAACTGATAATTTATCACTTCATTTAAAACCAAATACACAAGTCATACATCAAAATGTTTTAAAAAACGAAGGTGTGAAGCTAGCTCAAACATCTACATCTTTCCCTTTACTAGATTACCATATAAAAATGTGTACAATGTATCACTTTAAAATAAACTTTTGAAGTTGTAGAGTAAGAATAAGCTGAAAATTTATTCATACTGCTATGGAACAACAAATTTCTCTTAAGAACTGTATTATTAACTTGTAAAAAGTTTGTTCACATATAGCAAAGAATTTTGCTTAAAACTACAGATCAAGTTTAAATAGTCAGCAAAAAGAAATAAAGGAATAAAATCAGTCAAACCTCACCTGATCACTGTGGGAAAGTTGTCTCTGGGGGTCTGTAAATTCTGCTACTAGTTCATCAGCCACTTCATTGTATGAAGTAGTTCCCTTCTTTTGAACTTTTTCACACACTTTCATGGAAAAGTGACGTAGCCCTTTACCACTTTTCTCTCCTTTCCTACTTCTTTTGCTGTAAAACAAAAAAGTTATAACTTTCCTATACTGAAAATGTATTTCCAAGAGTTATTAACCTCCTCTCACATAAATAGCTATTTTCATTCAGTGCTGTGAAAACAATATGCAAAAATTGTTTTCACATGCCACAAGCCTTCAAGCTCCCACCCATCTATGAATTGACTTATTCAAATGTGTCTCGCACGCAAATCATCATGCAACAACTCTCCACCAACACAAGTGCAAAACAATATTCAATTCTACCAAACTATCAGTTCGAGTTTCGATAGAAAATGGAAGCACCAATTTTTAGTGGGGAGGAAGGTGGAAGTATGAGAGGCGGTAAGTACCCTATTGGAAATACATTTTCAGTATAAGAAAATTATAACACCAACACAAGTGCAACACAATATTCAATTCTACCAAACTATCAGTTCGAGTTTCGATAGAAAATGGAAGCACCAATTTTTTGTGGGGAGGAAGGTGGAAGTATGAGAGGAGGTAAGTACCCTATTGGAAATAATTTTCAGTATAAGAAAATTATAACTTCTGATATGCACCATTACCTCCTCTCACATAAATAGCTAGAATCCCATATTGAAAAGATGGAGGGACTGGTGCAAGAAAAAGAAAAAAGCATCCGAAGTGTAGATCCCTGTAGTAGAAGATTGTATGAAGGAGACCACACCACTTCTGTATCACGTATACTCTACACCCACTGTGGAAAGATGTTACATATATGAGTGGAAAGATGGAGGAGCACATCCAAGTGGGAGAGAACTATAGCAGGATAGGGATTCAAACTATACAATATTTATTAAACTCAAGCCCAGAAAACATAAAAGTAGACAGAATTAAAAGAATGTGCCCCCAGGTGTAGAGTAGCTAGGTCATGACGAACCATACATGACAAGTCAATTACATTCAAAATCCATGCCGCTGCAAACCAACATCCATGTGGGGGTAGGAAAGAGGATCATATCTTCACCACAACATCATGAGACCAGAGGTAATCTCGTATCCCCCCAAACCATGAACGGGGCACATTAAAACAATGTGATAAATGATCGATCCAGGAATCTGACATCTGGCATTGAACAGGTGTCTATGTAATGTAAACCATCTCATTCAAATTTAACATGACAGGAGCCTCTCCAAGCATAGTAACATCCTTGGAATACTAAGATCAAGGGATAGTGGAAGGGAAGAACTGTAGTAATCTGCAAGTACCTCCATTGTGACCCACAACACAGATGGAGTAACAAGAGTATAATTGAGTGAGGGAATAGAAACATCTATAATGTTAGGTCATTAAGAAATTAAT
>NW_013666284.1:106230-136489 GCF_000517525.1 Limulus polyphemus
AGTGAATAGAAACATCTATAATGTTAGGTCATTAAGAAATTAATGTAGCTTTTTTTAGATGCTTTTCCATCTTACAATTAGGTTGTTAATGCCCTGATTAAAGAAATCACTTGGCTTTGAAGCAAAAAACATGTTGATGTCCTATTTAACATCTTCCACACTTGCATACTTTTTCCAATTAAGATGGTGTTTCAGCGAACGAAAAAGATTGTAATCTGATGATGCCATATCTGGAGAACATGATGGGTAGGGGAGAACTTCCCAACCCAACTCCATAATCTTGTGTTGCATCAAACATGCCACATGTGGACATGCATTGTCATGGAGAAGAACACCTTTCTGATTGATTGACGAGTGAAAAGCATTTCTGATGAAGGGCTTGATTTAAATGTTCCAGTTGCTGACTATAGATCTCTGCATTGACAGTTTGCTGTGGATTGAGGAGTTCGAAATGAATTACTCCTTTGATGTCCCACCAAATGCAAAGAATCACTTTCTGTGAATGGAGTCCAGGTTTTTGGGTCGGTTTTTGATTTAAGTGTTCCAATTGCTGACTATAGATCTCTGCATTGACAGTTTGCTGTGGATTGAGGAGTTCGAAATGAATTACTCCTTTGATGTCCCACCAAATGCAAAGAATCACTTTCTGCGAATGGAGTCCAGGTTTTTGGGTCGGAAGTGGTTTTTGTCTAGGACTGAGCCATTGTTTTTGGCATTTAATATTCGCATAGGGAATCTATTTTTCATCACCGATGACAATTATGTCCTAAAATGGTTGACGCGCATTACGAGCCAAAAAGAGGGGAAGAAGCGTTCACATGTTGGAAATGATGATCATCGGAGAGTTCATGAGGCCCCCTAAACACTTTCTTTATGGAGTTTTTCCATATTCCTTAAATGTTTACATATTGTTTCATGAGAGGCATCCAACTTCAGGGCCGTTTCACAAGTGTGTTGCCTTGGGTTAAACTCTACAAGAGTCTTCAGAGCATCAATATCAATTCCAATATGTTGGCTCCTCCCATCACAGTTTTTAAGGCTAAAGTCACCTGAATGAAATTTGCTGAACCATCGTTGACATTTACGAATGTTCAAAACATTTCCATAAACTTCTTTGATATTCTTTGTAGCTACAGAGATGCTGTTTCCCTTCTTGTATTCAAACAGCATTACATGCTGAATGTGTGTCTCGTGTGCCATCACTATAAGGGATTAAAGTATACTAAACTTTACACATTATATAGGCTACACTCACGTGATGTTTAGGTAGTTCGTTTAACTATTATACGTGATGTACATTTTTTGAGGGGTGGTTAATGAAAGTGTTCCAAAACACGACATTAATTTCTTGACGACCTAATATATTTGTGAGGATTAAGTTGATTGGTTTATCTCTAAATCTAATACCCAGTCACTTGGAACTCAAATCTACATGGGGGTAGGATAAGGGATCCCTATAAAAGGGCTGAACTGCAATTTTGATGGCTCACTCCAATGTTTCATAATGGAGGAACCAGCAGAACACCACCTCCCTACTATTAACTGAATGATTATATAATTATTATTTCATTAACACATTCAATAGGAAGCCTCCATGGTCCCCCCACCACAGCGACTTGGAACTGGAAAGTGGTAAGGACTCTCAAACTCCACTAGAAGAAAAGGGGGAGAAAGTACGGTGAAGAGTCTGGATGAATGGCAACACTTGAGATAGTGCAACGGGTGATCATGAAATTCTATTATGAAAAGCAATCCATACTGATTTATTCAATACAAGGCATGGCCGGGATGAGCAGCTATCCCCTTCTGCTTTACCCATGTAGCCCATGCATGAGAATGGTCTGGGGCGAGCAAACTAATGAAGGAAACATATCACAAGGATAGATCTACAAGTGAAACAACCACTCTCAGCAGTGTTCATTTTTTGGCAATAGAAATCATAAAATGTAAGTCGACATGGTCTTACAGTGTGGATTGGACTAGTTTAAGTGTACCTGGACAGGCACCAATCACCACAGAGTGGGATTCAGAAAGAAAAGAAGGACATGCCCCTGAAAAACAAGAGGTACATATACTAAAAGGTAACTTAGCCAGTCACAGTATCATGAAAGAATGAAGGATGGCAACAGGTGGATGATGGTACCCCAACAAGGAAGAAACAGCTACCCAAAGCGCAGAATAGGAGATGAACATATAATGTGTAGTCCCAGTACTTGTCAGACAAAGTCCCTTAATTGCACGAGACGAAAGACATGTAGGGAATAGGGAAGGTGCATGATCGGAGTGAAGACATCAGGAAGTGATGAATGGAAGAAGGATACAAAGAATAAAAGACAACTGAATCACAATCCAAACCCAATGAATAATGGTGGAGGGAAAACAAATCACAGACAAAGAAGTGGAGTAAGGGAAGGAAACTGTGTGAAATGGATGTTATGGAAAGAAGCCTTGAAAACAATGAAGCAACACACAGCATGTACAGGACAGAGAAAATCATCTGGATCCCACCAAGGAGAAATGTAGACGTTGTTAAGAAACGAAAAAATCAAAAGAAATAGACCACAAAAGCCACTAAAATGTATGTGAATAAACTCAATATAGAACAAAAGAAACAAATCAAGCCAAAACTGCTGAAAATACCAGAGCAATGCTGGCCAGGAAAGATCAATCAGAAAGACCTGAACAGGAGTGACATGAATGAATAAAAATTTGGGGAAGAAAACTGATGGAATGAGAAAAAACTAACATTATAAACTAGATGTAAACCTGTTTGAGCTTAACAACAGCCAGAGCAAGTGGATTATGAGCCAGAGACCAAAAATAAAAAAGGTAACTAACTAGGAAGTGATAACAGATTCAAAAACTTCAAGTGGACCCCACAGGAGGCAGAGCCACCAAAATGTGTCAGTACTGGAAAATCAAATAGCAATGAGAACAGAACATATAACCTCCAAAGTGGTAACATAGAATTCATAATTCAAAATGAATAACCAAACCCCACTGTGTTGGCAGAAAGAAATAAAAAGTTGTTGTAATGAAGTAACAAGTTCTGTAATCAGATAGAAATATAAAATAATTCCACTTTAGAATAACTCAACAAGTTACAAATATCATTATTGTATAATAAATAGTAAACATGTTTAGGGAAATTGATACAAAGATATGAAAGAGAAAAAAACACTTGAAGAGAGCAAACTAAATGTTACAACATGTGTACTGCCAAATGAGAAGTGATAGTTTGGTAGGATTGAATAGAGGGAGTCACATGCATCAAGAGCATGTGTTATACCCTTACTGGTGGAAGTTTGTCATTTGATTAAATGCATGTAAGATGCATTTGAATCATTTAATTCAAAAATGGGATGGGTGGGAGTTTCAGAGCTTGTGGCATGTGAAAAAATATTTTTGCATATAGAAGGCAGCACTAAATGAGAATAGCTATTTATGTGTGAAGATGTAATGTACCATATAGGAAAGACCACTTCTATTAAGTTTTTAAAAAGTTTTAAAGATGATATGATAAACAATTACAGTATATTATTAAAAATTTAGTAGTTGTCAGAACAATTTATTGCTAATAAAGATCCATATATACATAACTCATTAGCCTAAAAATAATAATTTAACATTGAATACTTGTGTGCACTGCCTTGAAATGACCTATTGTAAATTATCATGCTAAGATATTTATTTACAGAATGATTAAGCTGAAAAAAAGACAAAACCCAAATTTACAAAAAAAAGGTCTTAAAATTACCATAAATTATTGTAAAATTTCAAACCTTAAACTATTATGATATGTAATTTTCTTATTTACTCATCATATTATTCATTTTTGTGTATTACTTGTAAATTAAAGTTGAAATTTAAAATTAATTCATGTGTAATTTATGCCAATTCGTTAATTAAAATTACAAAAAGTAAACAAATGGTTCTGGTAACAAATGTACCCTACATGTAACCCTATGTTACTTTCTTTTATATTTTGAACAATGAATAACCCTCACAGAAAAATAGTTAGGTCATCATGACATCCCCATGCTACCATAGATTTAAAAGTATACATTTGCCATTCATATTTCATTACACAAACACACACACACACACCTATGAAAAAAGTCTTAAGTAATTTGCACTACAGTTCCTTTGATACCCAATTCCACAAATCAAATCTTTTGTTATATATTATTTTCTTCTTTCATGGAGAAACTTCTGTACAAGAAAACATGGAAGTTGTAAGAGTGATCTCTAGCATTAAGTTAGAATTTTGAAATTTTAATTTTTGGAAATTAAACAGGCTATTAGCTGTTTAAACCACTTTTTTTTAACTTCAGCCAAATTTCCTTAAATCTCCTGTTCTCTATGACTCAATTTTACAAACACAATGAAACACATAACTATGTGTGAAATTCTACATTAGACTAAATACATTTCAAGTTGTTGTGGTGTGAATGCCTTTCACAAGCAGGCAAAGTATAATTATAATTAATTATACTTTTCATGCACTACATTTTTAATGAAGTCCCTTAGGAATTTTATTAATTGTGTACAGAAGAAATTATATTCCAGTACACTATTTCACTGTCATAAGCACATATTTCATTCTCTAAAGCCATTGTTCTTCTAAGCCATTGTTCTGCGATGTGGTATCATGAAAATAATCAAAAACTTACTGAATATTCACATATACACTGTCATGGTTTTTTTTTTTTGCACTTGCATTTTAGTGGCCTGCAGCAGTTTATGGAGACAGTGATTGGTCACTGGTATCAAAAAGGTTGAAAAATGTTGCGGTACAGCACTGTAAAGTGAAATTTTGTACCATCATGAAGAAAGAGTATTTCCCGTAAATATTCACCTCGTTTACTAGTTTAAAGTTTGAGATAAGTAATTAAGTGTTGAAACTCTTGTCTTTCTGTTGTTCTTGTATAGCTAATTGTGTACTTGACACTAGGAGAGTTGTTCATTTTAAGTATGAGATCTTACAGTGCCTATGTAATTTCGGTTTTATTAAATATGGCACACACGAACTAATTTTCCAACATATTTATAGTCAGGCTGTAGTCATTGGTCATATTTTCTATCAGAATTTAGAATAAACATTATTAACACTTTAATCTCTTGAATCTAGTTGCATTGTAATGTCACTGAAACTTTATAAATAAATCTAGTACATATTCAAATCTATATTTTTATCTAGATTTAAAAAAAGAAGAAAATATCTATGTTAAAATGATTAATCCTATTTTGATTTAATAAGATTTATCAGTGATATATTTATATTATACTGTGAACTTCTCTGCTTGATGATAACGTCTTCTTTCATATGTAAAGTTCATTCATGTAAGTAAGTCTGTGATAAAACAAAATATTTCATTCTGAGGAATATAGAAAAACAATTTAACTACTGAACCTCACAGCAAAATGAGGTAATATTGATTTATTTATGATAAAGTAAATATGAATATATCAAAACATAATGTTTAGAGTAAATATTACTGTTTAATATAAATCTGTTTGTAATAGTTTCATAATTTAAAAAACAAGTTCATACCAAGCACTTGCTAATAAAAATTAGTAAGCATCATACACAATGAAGTTTTATGTATTATAATGTAATTAGTATTAACTCCTATTTAAGTTAACACTTCAATCAAACCAAACATTCCTGCTGTTGCATTAAATGACCAATTATGTTCAGAGAAAAATTACATCGTCTTACATAAGGAAGACCGTTATTTAAGACATACACTGTGTATTAATATTTAACTTGTTACCTCTCAGAAAAGTCCGATGGAGATAGTTCAGGTGGTCTTTTGCCTGACCAGTGGCCTCCATGTTCCATCAAGTTTGGCATGTTATGTTGAGGTGTTCTGGGACTGGCACTGATAACATGTACATTGGTACGCTGAGGTGTGCTCAATATCTGTATGTATATATATAAATAAGTTAAGTAATGTACGGTTTTAACATTATTCATAAAAACATGCTTCCCGTGATAACAAATTAAACCATCAACCTGTTTTACTTAATAAAATCCATGTAAATACAAATAAATGCCTTAAAGTTAGCTTTAAACATTTTGTGTGTAGATATTAGATTGAAAGTTCATACAACAAGAGATAGACTAAAATTAGTTGCCACAAGTTTTAATCCCATATACTTGCAAAAATTAAATTTTATTTACTTTAGCTAAGTTACTGTGTTATCCACTCAATCTTTTCTCTACCAACTGTAACTTGTAGCATTTTACTGCTATATATGCAAGCAGAGTGGCCACATTGTAGCATTAAATTTTCCCCCAACTTTCCAGACTTGCACAATTATATGATCTACTGATATTTGAACTTTTATTCTTAAGTCTACCTAATTAACATCTTTTAGTTTGCAATAACCATCAGGGTGTACTCTGAATTTTCATTTTCAAATTCCCTGTATTTTCCTTTTTTTCCTTCAACCACCCCTTCTCCACCATGACACAATAACTGGACTTAAAATTTTTTTTTTTAATATTTTTTTTATATTTCTTTGGGATGGAGACTAAAAAGGAGCAAGAAAACGAATTACATTACTACACATCTAATATTAGTATTAATCAATCACATATTGAATCTTTACTATGACATTCAAACAGCCCATGCATTAAAAATTACAAGCAATATGCTTTAAAGTTAACAAAACAGTTGCCCGATTTGATTGTACCACATCGCTTAAGATTATGATACACTTTTTCAGCCTCTTACGAGGAAAATAACAAACTTGTTACCAAAAACCTTATTAGTATAAGAAATGTGTTCATTAGCAAGCTCTAAAACATATTTAGAACACTCAAAATTAAGCATAAAAACGTCGAACTAATCAATTAATATGCTTTTTGCATACGAGTTCATCACAGCCAAAACAAGAAAGCTGAATAATTAGTGAACACGTATTTACAAAACAGCGGACAGAGTATAAGCTCACACTACAAAATAAAAAGCATGGTATGTACTACAAAACACCAACAAAATCAGACACGCTATGAAGCAATTTGGCTTGCACACATATGTCACACATTTAAAATTAAAATGTAGTTCATCTGAGAAATCTGTTCATTTGCATGATATAAAACATATCTAAAATAGTCATATTTAAGTGCAAAAAATATAAAACTAATCAATGAATATGCCTTGTGGTATACGAGATCATTACAGTCAATCACAAGAAAGTTAGTTGAATAATCAGTGAACATGTAGTTAAAAGACAATGAATAGAATGTTGGCACATTTAATAATTTAACAACCAAGGCATGTACTAAAAGCACCAATACAATCAGACAAGATCTGAGGCAGTTTTGCTAGCAGGAATTCAAAGACTGATACACAAACTAATAATGCCAAAAACTTTTCTTTTTGCTTTAAGATCTGAACTTTAACCATATCATCAGCCTTGTCCTTCTTGTTTATTTGTTTACAAACATTTTTCTACTTCCCTTGCTGTTGTCAATTTACAGGGCCTATCGTGCAAATTTTTCTGAATCATTCAAACACGATTGTGCTTCATCTTCCAGCATTTTAAGCTTTCTTTTCACAAATAAACTCTTGCTTGGTTTCTTCTACCTCTCATTCAGATTTGTCCTTGGCTGCAGTCTTTTGATCCATAAGCAAGTGCATGACTTCAATAATCTTTCATTGACCTCAAATTCATAAGCTTTAATGCCTTGAGATACCTAAGTATCATAAACTTGATGCTGAGCAATTAAAAATTCTTTCTTCATGTTTGGTACCATGATATCCTCATTCACAGAGAACCCTTGCTCCACACGTACTTGTCCATGTGAGAGGACTAGAACAACATCAACAACTTCCCACAGTTGTTGATACGTATCCTCTGTGTACAGAAATGCATGGTAGAATTCATCCAAGCACATGTTGCACTTGGCAAGGACATCCTGCTTCTCCCAAATCAATAATCCAAACTGCACTTCTGCTGCATCACAAACTTCAACAGGGCAGGTTCTGGTTATAAAGGGTAACAAGGAAACTTCAAAAATACTTATTTTAATCTATGGCAGTGGTACTACAGAATAATATTTTCAAACAAGGGCATTGCAACTTGATGGTAAACAATAAAATTTGCATTTTTTTCATATAAAAGATAATTTGATCTAACTTATCATGAAACATGACAAATTAGATAATTTTCAGCAGAAAACATAATATAGCTAAGCAGCACAGTTTGTAGATTCTAAAATAAAAATACCCGTGCTATTCATGTTTCTAACTATACTAGAAAGTTACTTTGTTATTAAATCAAATACAAAAAAATTATAATTGCCAATTCATGAGCAAAGGCACCTACCTGTTTAAACATTTTCATAGATTGGTATGTAAATTGAATTATAGCTCTATTTTACTTGAATCTATAATGCTTATATCAGTTATGTACAAAGTATCTGTACAAAAGAATTTCTGGTGTATCTTTTAGAGATGAAAATATTTTTTTTTACAAACATGGGCTTCTCTAAATGTGGTCATCATTTCCAAAGTAATATTCATGACCAGAAGGCATTAAATAGAGAAGTAAATGTAAATAAAAGTATTTTCAAAAGTAATAAGGCATTATATGTTGTCTTCTGTTCAAAATGTGCATATATATAAATGATAATTTAAGCAAAAAAATAAAAATTATGTCTTTGTATCAAAATGTATGGAGAACTTTAATAGTGTTACGACAGCAGAAGTCATGTGACGCTGGTAACACGTGATGAGTTTCTAGAAGGATCATGAAGGTTCGAGTGTTTTCCAGACGCCCTCTATTTTTGCATATAAGCCCGGCAAATAAAGCGGAGATAAGAAGTGAAGGCATAGAGAATGGCACAATGGGAGATATAGAGACACATAATCGAGTCAAGTCGTAAGTAAAGTGCGTGAATTATAGCGTGTGTTTAAGTTAAAGTGACTTTGGAAATTCTATGTATTGCAAAGTTGTATTGAGAAATAATAAACTAGTTTTATTTAACAAAGGACTTGTATCGCTGAAGTTCTTCAGAAAGAATTTTTATGGGAAATTAACAAATGAACAGAGACATAATAATAGTAATAAATTATGTTGATAAAATATATAGATTATAGATTATCTTATACAAGCTATAATTCCAAAGTAATGAGACATTTGATTGAATTTGTTGGTCTGTTGAAAATGTTCTTAGGTGTTAGGTGAGTGTGCTTTTGAATGAATAACTGCCATGAAATGTCAAAGTTTTCTAACAATTCTATGAAACAGTCAAGCACTGCATCCTTGTATACCTTGACCACATCTCAAAATCTGAGCCCTTGTATTGACATATCAGTAGCGCAAGCTTCATTTGATATTAGTGGTCAAAGTTATTTGCCACTACTTCTTATGCTTAGCAAACAGTTGGGTGACACTGCTCTTTATCTTAGAAACTAAAAGAAGTTTGTACCCACGTAGCAATCCGCTTCTAAGTGTGTGAGCACATAATCAGCTTTAAGTTTGTGGCACTCATAGATAATTAGCCACATCATTATAAAAAAATACCTTAATTCCCTCTTTATAAAGACCAATGTTTACTGCCCTACACAGAGTACCACATTTTGGATACTTATCCCATCACATGCAGATTTGCCTGTATTTTTAAAGTTCAAAACATCAATTACAATAGCCAAATAAATCTCCGTACTTGAAGTGACACCTAGAGAGCTGGTAGCATGCATATGGTAGGTAATGGTCCCGAGATTTTCATATTGCTTGTATTTTCTTGCATATGCCTTGTTTGCATTCCTTAAGTCCCTAAAACACTTTTGACCAAAACTCTATTGTAAAATATTCTTTACAAATTTGAAAGTTGGCTATTTAAATTACATTTTTTTTGTTTACAGACTGTTTGTCTTATAAAATTTGTTAAATTCTAAATTTCCATAGCTATGATAACATTTTAATTATGTTTTTAGTTAATGTGAATTGCATTTTAGATATTTCTAGTTTTTCTAAATTTTGTGTTGTATACTCAGTTTAGTTTCGAACTGCTTATTTCACAGTCTTCCATACTATCATAATCATATTTTTACAAGAAATACGTTATGTCTAATACCATAGCACCACAACCATACAAGAACGTTATGATCAGTAATTTGTAATTTTTGCATCACTTACTCAAGGCAATCTGTTAATTAAATGTAAAAAAAAGTTACACAGACATGTATTATATGTTAAATGAACAAACTCAGACCTCTGAGAAATTTATTTGACTAAAACTGTTTACATGTACATTATGTATATATATTCAGGAACTGATAACTACTTGAGCCAGTAAACACCAGAAGATGTAGGAATGGCAGGAAACAAACAACAAGACCTATCTGTAGAGGAATTTAGATTGCCTACTGGCAGCCTTATTTATCACATTACTCAAAATAACAAAATGAAAAAAGGTGATAACAGAAATGCATTGCACCATTTGCTGAATTCACTAGCATCAACTACTTTCATTTCCTATCTAAAAGTAATATCTTGAATAGATTAAAGTTTTTTGGTACATAAACTCAATATGTTTGAAAATCAACAATGCTCTACCTCTATACTTTACTGGCATACCGGAATTTATAAACAGCTCTCCCTCTCTCTATAAACACGTTAAGTAATATCTGATAACATAAACATCCTGCAAACTAGTGGAAAAAAAACAATAATCAAAAAACAGAAAATCATTAAAGTACTTTTACCGTTTAATGTATTAAATTCAGACTTCTTAATTTTTGGACTCAACAACACAGTAGAATACAATTAATCTCAGCTTAAATTTCTTGTAGAAAGATAAATAATGTCAAATATCACAAAACATTATATTTAGAACAATTTAAAAACCCTACAAAACAACCAAAGCATTCATTGAGTTTTCTTTTTCATGTTATGTATTATGCTCAAAAAGGTTAAGTCCCTCCCATGCCAAGATGGCACACAACATTCAGAGCTAAACTCCAGCTTAACTGGCACAAGTGGATGAGAATGGCAATATATCCCTCCCTCCCCCTCCCCCACTTCCATGGGATGCCAGTCCTTGCAGGTTTTAACCCCAAGCTAACAGTTGGTATCCATCAGACAGCCAAGTAAACTGAAACAATTGTTGTTGTCATGTTCAAAAACACAACAGCACAATACGAGTGAACCTAGAACTCTCAATCACTCGACTACAACTCCAATGCATGAAGTCACTGAGCCATACTGGCCCCTCTTTATGCATTATGAATATGAATTATGAAAAAATTAAGTGCTGGTAAAGAGAAAATATGATTAATAATTCACCAAAATAATCTTGCTAGGTCATCAGAATAAAGTAGTTCATTGCCTCTTTCACATCAATTTTGATTAACTTTACTGTAGTTGGTGCACCTGTTATAAAACATTTCACATACCATTGTTATCCCTTGAAAAATATATCAGATAAAATATTAGATAATTTTGTAAAAATTTACTCAGATATTTTGTGAACATGCCATTTAAACAGGACAAACACTAACCTAGTTTCTTCAGCAAAGTGGCACAACAGAATGAATACTAAAACATTTCTGAAAATGCATCTCAATGAACTCACCATTGGTGACATGTTTTTCGGCAATAGTGTCAGTTCAGCTTTAAATTGTGACATTTTGCTTGGAGAGGTGACACTTGCTATGGGCACAGTGATTAACTGAGTTGGAACAGCTGAAAAAAAGTCAGCATCATAAAGTTTTCAAAATATTACTTTTGATGCATCTTATAATCTGTTACACAATTCATCTTTTTCCAAACTCCCATGTTTTGAGTGCATAGCTTAACACTTTTCAGTATTGAAACTTATTTTGCACCTTCAGTAGTACTGTCTAGGTCCTGGATCGAAGAAACTTTCTCCAAAAAGTCAGTTTCCAGTAGAGTAATATCTGAATACATAGTATATAAATAATTCTGTTTAGAAAACATGATAGTTTTAATGAAATTTATTTGGTCAGAATTTGGATGACAGTGATTGTCAATGTGAATTTAAAAGTAAAGTCAGTCAGTTAGGATATTTGTGCTTTAACATTCAAATACTCAGAGATCTCATATGGTCACATAGTGTAATTACAAATACGTAAGACAAACCCAAACCACTATAAGACCACATTTTACATTCACCAATACACTTCAACCACTTTATTTAACTATCTATCCAGTTGCCATAACCAGCATTTTCCTAACTAACTTTAAAATCAAACTACAGGAGCAAAGCTTATTGGACTAATTTCATGAACATTGATACACTTAATGGTATTAGACTAAAGCCAAGTACTACTGACATTATATCTCTGTCTGTACTTGTAAAAAATTTATTCACAATACTGTTCGTAGATTCATCAAACATTTTTAAAACATTTTCCTATTAAAAATTTTAGCCTAAAGTTTTTTTTAATTTAATAGTCTCTCGTTATCTTGTCTACAGTCTGTACAAAGAATTTCAATGGATATTTTATAACAAGTTTTAAAAATTAAATAATATATTTCTCTAAGATGTATGCCCAGTATATACGAAAAATGAAAAACAAACTGAAATGTTTGCTATCTTACATGGGTCAATAAAATACACATGTAACATTGCAAAGATAGCAAGTACCTTGTCTTCACATGGCCATCATTCTGCCAGTCCTAATCATCAGTGAGAAATAAAACACTTAATCAAAACTTATTATAACTAAGTACCAGGGAGACATATCCAGTTACAGAAAGGCTTGAAATAATGCACATGTAGCCATACAGTAATAACATGATTTAAAGTACAAAGTAAACTCCAGAGTTAAAATCTATTTAGACAAGCACAAATGCTACAGTTGAGCTTTGCAGTCAAATGCTGAAAACAGTTGTTCAATATTCTAACATAAACATAATTTATTAGAAATTAAAAACATGTTTCAAATCTGAATCTTTAAATTTTAGATGAAGTTTAGAAGAGAAGTTAGATAAACTATAAACAGTAAGAAAAAAATTAAAACTATAAATAGTATACATAACAAAGTACACAAAGCTATTTACTGACTCTACAAAGCTTTTGTGACAATCAGCCACAAATAAGGTAGATAAATCAAAAACATTTGCATGTAGCAAATGTAATGTAATATTCAAACTTAACTCAAGGTAAGAATCAAAAATAAATAAAACAACGAATGGTGCCACATAAATACAAAAAATATTTTATGTCAAGCAACATTATATAAAGTTGTGAACTACACCTAGTTTTATTGGCATTTTACTAATTAAATACGAATTGTAACATTAAAATCCATAGAAACATAGTTACAATAATCAACAAAATAACTTCCAAATCGTCAGTGAATCCAAAAGACTGGACATTGTATAAAGTATATAGGTGAAAAATATTAAAATACAAGAAACAGAATAACAAAACAAATTAATACTTTATTAGTTACTTTTGTGAAAACATATGTTAAGAGTAAGAGTTAGTTCTTATGATGTTATGGTCTGAACACAACATGCACTGTTGACTTTTGCACTTGGTGCTTTTGCATAGTGAAGTGTTGAGAGATAAGTGGAACATTAAAAAAGACAGAATACAGAGTTTTGTAATCTAAAGGTGGTTTTTGTCACAAATACAGAAAATGTACTATTATACATCTTAAAAAAATATAAAAACTATTTTAATAAGGGTATAGCTTTAACATGATTAACATCACCAGAGAAAAATATTGATGTGATGCTAAGCAGTGGAGACTTTCTTGCCTCTATTTATTGCACATGAATTATACTCAAAAGATCCAAGATGTGAATCTCTTCAAATCTGCTAAGATTAGTCAACCATGGAATTATGCACTCCTGACTGTGACACCAACTCATAGCTTGATAAAATACTTATCTCACTAAGAAGAACACCTATCTTTTCAGAACTTGGCTGCAGTTTTATCATAGAAAAAAAAGGGTGTTGCATTGTACTGAACAAAATCACATGGATTATTTCATATACAAACAACTGGTTCCTTTATGATATTACTTACTCATTGCAAACACACAGTAGGGAAAGGATTCCACAGTTTAGTTTTCAGAAATGGCCAAGTTTATTCTAGGCTTTACTTCTTTGTTTATGATGATTTTATTTCAGCATCAAGAACTCACAATACAGAAATGTTTAACTGAGAATTTTCTTACAGTTGTATTCAATACTCTACAAAATTCTCAACACCATAATCAACAACAACTAGAACCTTTAACAAATCAAATAGTAAAGTACTTAGGCAACATCTTCACAGAAGATGGTTTATGAGGTATAAATATGATGTCAGAAAGCAAACATGTTCGTTGGTTGGTTGTTTGGTGCTTTATGGCGCAAAGCAACGAGGCTACCTGCACCAAACAACCAGTAAAAACAGTGACAGTAAATTAAAATAAAATGTAAAAATTGAGCGAGTTAAAACCAAAATATGTCGATAAAAGATTTATATACAATTAAAAAGACCTATAGTGCGTAAAAATTAAAAATACAATCTAGTTGGACAGTGTCACCATTACCAATGACACTGTCCAACGTCAGGGGTAAACTCTTAGAAAATGCCCTATCATCACTGGCTATCCTGTAGCTTGGCAAGAGTCTGAGTAAATGGTTGAGTGAATCTAATGACAGCTCCATCTTTGTTGATTCTCTGAAAGTAGTCTTGACAGAAACTCTGGGTTCCTCAGCAAACTAATTTTCTGCTCGTAAATGTTTTGCTAGCGTTACCAAGTTGGCCGTCCTCACACTGATGTACTTCGTACTTCCAAATACAATTGCAGTGGGTGACTTGACATGGACCACCAATCCATCTGAATTCTATGGTCTACATCAATGATTCTTTTCAATATGATGTATGGTTCTTCCAAAAACCTATTTAGTTTTTTCTCCTGCAAAGAGAACTGTTCAGGCATACCATGTCACGTTGAGGAAATCCAGTTTTATCAACATTAACATCACAGCAGTCTTTTATTTTATCACATGCTGATCTAAGTCTTCCCTGGATAAAGTCACATATCACATCTTAATTCTTCACATGTCCATGAGACCTATTTCAGCCATCTAACCCTCAGGACATGCTGAAATGTTTGGTTCTAATACACCCCGGTCACTAGAAGTAGATTTATTCCTAATTACCCCTGGTGTGAGTATATCATTTCTTGATGGTATGATGACAACTCTCTGTTGTCATTTGAAGTTTAACCTCTGATGTAGAAATTGCCATATAGTACATAGGAATTTATTGGTAACATAATGTGCAGCTATTTGAAATTAGCTTAACCTAGCATCCCTGCCTCTGCAGGAAGTTAGTTCTCAATATGCATTCTTCCTTGATATCAATTACCCACAAATCATGAAGTATAGAGAAGCTATCAAAGTAAGAATAATTTCCAACTTACCTTTTGGAAAAACATTACGTCCACTTGTTGCTCGCATCAACTCCTCTTCTTTCATCATCTCTGGAGGCAATTTCTCATCTTTCATTAATAGATAAGAACCAAGTGTCAATCAACTCAATGCAAGATTTTCCATCAATAAGCCCATGGCCCCCATGGGAAATTTTCCTCAAATAATGAACTTTTCTCACTTGGAGTAGATGTGATATTCTCAACTGAACTTCACACCACAAGATCAGCCAATTCCTGTTTTCCGATGTCTTGTTACTCCTTTGATGGTCCTTTGCTTCCTTGATGTATTAACAGTTGTTGATTCCTCACAGTTTCACCTGTAATGGCCAGATTTCCAACATTTATGAAAGTTATTGATATCCTTTGGGAGTGTTTTTATTCCCTACATGCTTTTTTTCTACAGTTCCTGACAGTGTGTCCTTTCAAATTACACTTGAAACATCTATTATCTTGTGGTCTATTTTCTCCATTCTGTAACTAGTTGTCTAACAAATATTTTCATTTGATGTTTTAGTACTACTGGATCTGACAATCCCATAACTCCGAGATGGTCTTTAGTTGTTAATCTGAACTTTAATGGATTTTAGTTCCACTGCAACTACAGAGCTTCCTTTAAAGATATACATCTACTTTGCTTTAGCCTAATCCTCATATCCTTTTCTGTTATGGCATCTATGAATTGGTCATGTGCCAACCAATCCACCATTTCACAAGGATTGCTCATGTAAGAAAATAGGGCAAGCATTTTCAACTCTTCTGCAAGTTTGGCTAAGGCATTTTCTTTCCTTCATACCATGTTCTGGAAATTTGGATTGGCTACTTCCTTCTGATGTGTCACTTCAAACCTGTTGGTTAAGGCATCTAATTATGATTCTCAGCTGGAAGATTACTGAATGTTATCAAAAGAGGTATTTTAATATGAGCAGCAAGATGGATAGCTTGTTGTTCACTATTCCACCCACTTACTCTGGAAATGATTTCAAAACTGATTCTGGTATGCTTCTTATAGAACTTTTTCATCATAGTCTATTGGCCAATGTTCAACTAGGCAGCTACATTCTAGAACGCTATATGGTAGCATCATGGCTGAAGCAGTCCAGGAAGTTCCAAGAGTAACAGCTGGTATAACAGTATTAGCAATAGGTGTAGACCAATTAAGTTCTCCTATTCCATATCTTGTAGTAGACAGTGTTTTTAGATGGAACTCTTAAACCAATGCAGAAAGAGATGGGCTGGATTAATCTTTGCATTTAACAATTCATTTTCCAGATATTTTATTCTATTACTGATGTTCTTTTTTACCTAACTGGTGCCTTTCTTTATTTCACTTTTAACTTTGTCAATGTCATTTGCACTATGCTGATGTCCTTCTACATTTCTTCAAACTGGTTGTAATAGCTTTGTACATCCTCTTTAACTTCATCAACCTTGTCTTCAATCACATTTATTTCAGATTTTTAATTATTTTTTAAACAATAAGTTTATTTCTTTTAATTTCTCTCTTAAATTTCTGTCCCATTCTTCTTGGTCTTCTTTAATCTTCTGTAAATATCTTTTTCATGTTGTTTTATTTTTTATAATTTTCTGTCTCATATTTCTTGATCTTCTATTATTTTTCTATCTCTTTCTTACTGACCTGGTCTTAATAATCTCAGCATTTCAACTAAAGTTTTAATCTCATAGATTGACCTCATGGCTTTCATCTTCAACAGTTGGAATTATTTTTGAAACATCTTCCATTCTATTTCCATCAAAATAAATCTCCACACATTATTTCTTAATGGGTCCTTTTGAATTATATGGTGAAAATAATTGAACGTCCAGTCAAGTTTAGGAAAATAAATCAATTTATTTCCTTCTTAATGCATCTTTACAAACTTTTACACTTTGTAATTTGTGGAAGGCTTATGTTTACAAATGACGTTTCTCTAACAACTGTACTAGAACCATGGCCGTAGCTAGCTATGAGATCATCAAAGTCTGGACCTTGGTTAAAATTTGATATTAAATGTAATATACTATTTAATTTTACACTGCATCCTATTGTACTTATCCTGCTGGCATCCACATACGTTTGAATCTCAGGTAAATTTTCATAAAAATGGCTTGATAACTCTTTTATCACAACTAACTTGATGCTTCACGGAATTTTATATATATATATCTATGCTCGAAGGTGCTAGAACAAAAGTTGACATCAAATTAGAACTTTATAGTAATGTGCCCTCCAGCCAACACACAAATTAAAACATTACATATGTTGCTTACACCAATATCATTAATGGAATCCCATGCATTCATTTTGATATAAAAGTATAAGCTCACCAGTTATGTGATATAATATGCTAGTGTCTGCTACTAGAACTCATGTTCACAAATGCTCATTTCGTACTACAGAATTTTCAGACCAATAAGTGATTGCAAATCGTCTGTTGATATGATGTATGATCATCCTTGACACTAATAAAGTCACACAGTGACGTATGTCTAAGTTAAACAAATCAATGAGCTGCTAAAGTAACACTCCTCCATCAAAAATGCTTCTAGTTCACCAACATTGCCCAAAGGTGAATCATGCGATACCAAGTATCTTAGGCATCTCATACAGATTCATCAGTTCAAATCTGGTTAACCTACTGGCTAGTTCATTCACTTAATAACCACTTCTTCAAAGAAGTTGCTAACTAGTTGAGTATGGTGGGGACAAGTATGACCAGCTAGTAACAGAAAGTTTTGATTACCTGCACCTGAATATGGGAATATTCATGATTATAAGTAGAAAGTAGAGGTGGACAATTAATCCAATATAATCACTTACCTATAATCATCAATTAGCATCATAAAGAGAATAATTTATTAACTGAAATGACACTTAAATTGATGAATTTCATGAAAATGATCAACAAATCAAAATTAGTGTGTCCAGTTATTCCAACTATTGAAGAAATCAAGGCACTGTCTTTATGATTTCTCATAATTAATTAATTATAAATTATTAATTTAGGATCCTTCTGCTTTTGGAAATTATGGAAACCAAAACTGTTTATGGACAGAAAAGTAGTGCTCGGGAATTTCTAGTAGTTGTCCAGTACAAAAATAATTAGAGTGAACATTGGCTACTGCTGTCATATGCATGTCTTTTCTCCATAAAATAAGGGTCCCAGCCACTCTCCAAATGCATACGTCTTATATCTAGTTGCAATACGATGCACGAACAAAACATAACTCAAAATTTTACATGTTCTTGACACTACTGAAATATTGTTTTGTGGCAATGGTTAGAAGAATACACACCATTTATTATGTGGCATAAAGGCTAACCTTACATATCCTATTTCCGATTGTTTGAATGTTTACTTGCTATCCAATTATTGATCTGAACTGTTGAAAAGTTGAGGCCCACTTGTTGGAGCATAAGTTGTGAAGTAGTCTTGTAGGGTTATTGGCAATGGTCCACCTTTTCCATTTCATGAGACCTGTAGTCACAATGCAATGACTTGTTTTGTTTGACTGACATATAGCTAAATTATTGCCTTTCATATCCCAAAACTATTCAAATATCTTTGTTGGGAACATTTTACTATCAATTGGGATTCCTTTATCTCATTAACTGAGAACATACTTTAATATATATATATCACAAAAATTAGCTCAGGATTGCCACTGAAATTATTTAATAGCAGTAGTTGTGACATGTCATAGCTAGAATATAAAAAATTCCAGCTACCTCTTTACACTTTTAAATGTATAAATAATAAGAAAAGACATTCTCTTTTCTCTTTACGATCCAGCATCCACATTTTTGGAATAGCTATTGCTTAAATAAAGATCTATATTAAACCTGGTTAGAATAGTGATGAGTACCTCCTCTCCATATATACCATGCAAAACACATTTGTTCAATGAAATAATATTTTTATGCAACAGAAAGAAAGTATTTCAAATATGTGTTTAAAAAATGCTCATCATGTATATTATCTATAGACAGTTGTGTTTGTATACTATTTTATTCATTTGGAACGTTCCTAAGTATGTTTATTTGTTCTCAGTTAGTTTGGTCAAGTATATTGAAAACAAAAACTACGTATTTCTCATAAGGAACACTTACTGAAGTTAAATAAATAGCGCAAACATAATCAATGGCCAACCCACTCTGATAGCATAAGTATCATGACATAAAGTGAAATGCTGGTAAGGCATGAAAATTTGAATAATAACAAACTTGGCAAGTAATCACAATAAACCTGTAAATATCTTTAACTCTTCACTCTTATCTGTTACTGTTAGATTCAACATAACACAATGTCTCATATACCTTCCAGTTGTGATATCTTGCGTTTAGCAAAAACACTCCATCAACAAAACTTAACATAAAGTATGGTACCACAACAATTAACAGCTTGTATGAAATTGAAAGGGTGTTTATTAGTCATGCAAGTACAGCTTTATAATAATGAATACCCTAAACCTAACAATATGATTCATAGTTACCTATTAATTATGAAAGGTCTAAATAAATCAATGGACCAACGCCTTTCTGATAATATGTTAATTTTTACATAATAATGCTCGTCATATGGAGATAATGTAGTGTTTCAGAATTCCAATCCAAACAACATATAATCCATTACACAACCTCATCAGTCATGTTTGACATATTAAAAAAAAATGCACAGCTACAAATAGCACGAATACTTAAACCAAAGAATAGAAGTTTTATGATATAGTATATTTATATTTCGTGTGATTTGAAACTTTTATGCTTGACGGTGAGGTGTTTGGCAAATGAGTTTAGATATATCTTGTAAAAACCTATAAAACACATTATTAAAAAGTTTATAAACATATAACGCCATAGAACGTTTAAAATCCCTAAAATATGTAAATAAAATGCTGTTGTGTTAAACTAAAGGTACAGTTGTTTTGCAATTTTAATGGCATTCCACTTTCACAACCAACCCATACAAATTACAGTATGGGACCAGGATCCAGCGGAGAAACCGTGTATAAAAACATGGTTGACGAGCATAAAGATTTTTTACCTTTCCTTACGTGCTCCAACCTTCCTTTAATTTCAGTTTCGAAACCCTTCTGGGTTCCTTGAAACTGTCTCTGTACCTCGGGGCATGCATTAATCAAAGATTTTCTCGACATGGGCATTCGCGCCAAATCCTTACCGACGTGGAATACAAACACAACCAGACCTTGTTGATGCGTACACCCTTCTAACTCACATATTCAACATAAAAATAACGTAGACATGCCGGGCCTCTTACACAAAGGCAGTCACTAAACAACCACTCAGTGCTCTGAAAAACAAGTTCCCGCGCGATCTGCACTACCACGCACTCACATTCATAAACTAACACATGTACCAAAACTCTCAAACCATCCCGCGCAAAGCGTTACATACTATTCCATATTCCCCTCCCTTCCTTCCACATGGACACGTCCCTTGCCAATGAATGGCAACACACGTGACGCGAAACTAAATACAACATCCCAACATCCGGTCATGCAGGTTACCGCGTTAGACGATCAGCTGTAGTATTACGGGCGGGAGCAGAGGCATAGGCATAACATGTGCGTCATCTTCACAGAACAAAGACCGGCAGGGTCGTAAGACTAAAAAATATCCCTGGGAGAACCAAATAAAATTACAATAATAACAAGCATAGATTTTGTTTGTGATGCACAAAAAATTTATTTCAAAATATAAAAGCTATACATCATTGTCTTTTTAGCATACTTTTTCCACATCGAAACCACAAACGCAAAAATATGATTCCATGCTTCGTGAAAATATTTTAATGTTGTGCGTTAGTGTGTTATATATTTATTTTGCATAGTTTATGTTGTAGGTTTTAAAGATATTGTGTTGTTCTGTAATATACATATTGTGTATTACCAGTTTACCTATATGCGACTAGTTTGTTTGTTTTTGAATTTCGCGCAAAGCTACACGAGGGCTATCTGCGCTAGCCGTTCCTAATTTAGCAGTGTAAGACAAGAGGGAAGGCAGCTAGTCATCACCACCCATTGCCAACTCTTGGGCTACTCTTTTACCAACGAATAGTGGGATTGACCGTCACATTATAACGCCCCCACGGCTGAAAGGGCGAGCATGTTTGGTGTGATGGAGATTCGAACCCGCGACCCGCAGATTGGGAATCGCGCACCCAAACCACCTGGCTATGCCGGGCCAGCTGGTTTAATAAGTTGCATTCCCCAGTTCGTTTAGCAAATTCTTTATTCAGTCTCACTAACCTCTTTTTCTGCATTTTTTTGATTTTGTCATTATAACCTTTCCGTAGTTCACCGATGTTTTACTGTATTTGTTCAATCTTATTGTTGTAATCCCTCGGTGCATCTCTTATTTCTTTATCAATCTTGTCTTCAATCAGACTTATTTTCTTCTTAATTCTTTTTTTTTAAACGTTTCTTCTCTTTATTTAACTCCTCTCTTAAATTTTCGTCTCGTTACTATACTTTTTTATCTCATTTTATCTTGTTCTTCTTTTTGGAGTTCTATAAATTTCTTTCTTTTCTTTTAATTTTTTGTCTCTTTCTTTTTTACCTTCTTTTAATGCTTTATCTCTTTCTTCTTTTCCTTGTCTTATAATCTCTAGGAAGTTTCCTATCTCGTTTTGCGCTCTTTTTTTATCTTAAACACATGAAGTTCAATTTAGTTAAAGTTCCGTTTTAGTTCCACCAAAATAATTTCACTTCTGAAACCAGGTGTTGTAACGTTTTCTATCGCTGGATGGGTTATTTTGGATTACTTGGTAAAATAATTCAAATTTCAGACAACATAACGAAAACGAATGAGTTTATTTTTTTATATAACGTTCCTATGGGCTACAGTCAAGTTGACAGAAGTTGTTGGTCATGTGTTCACAGTGTTTTGAACATATACTCCGCAACTAAGTGTACTTATGTAGGTCTAATTTCAAATACGTTTCAATATAGAAAAACAATCACGTAACTCAGGGAATAAACGTGATTTTCCTGTTAACCGAGCGATTACTTATTACTTAATAGTTTGTTTGTTTGTTTGAAGTTAAGCACAAAGCTACACAATGGGCTATCTGTGCTCTGCCCACCACGGGTATCGAAACCCGGTTTCTAGCGTTGTAAGTCCGCAGACATACCGCTGTGTC
Source organism: Limulus polyphemus (assembly GCF_000517525.1). Classification (NCBI taxonomy): domain Eukaryota; kingdom Metazoa; phylum Arthropoda; class Merostomata; order Xiphosura; family Limulidae; genus Limulus; species Limulus polyphemus. The sequence goes on from NW_013666284.1 coordinate 128,811, forward strand.
ACTGGGGGCGATTAGTTAATAGACTGACTAAAATTGCTGTATACGCAATCACTCCTTAAATACTAATTAATTAACTGGCGCTCTAACCCTAACTGGTTACTCGAAGTTATAATTAATGTACTTGGTTGAATTTTCTTATCTTAACCTCATGCACTTTCTAGCTAACATCAAAACTAAAATATTGAAAACATAGCTTACTACACTACTTAGGTTCTTATCTCAAGTCATGAATAAACCACCCCAAGTGAGAATCGGCCTAAATTGAATTGTTACTATTTCTGGATAAAAAAACCTGTTTTAATTAATAGAAAGAGTTTACTTAGCCAAGATTTCCACAGTGAAAATAAATAAAAAGCCACGTGGTTTCATGAGTGCCATAGCACATGAAATTACGGATTTAAAAAATTAATACTACTGTGATAAATGACCTGGAAAGAAAGAAAGAGTACGTCAAGATCAGCGTGTTTGACAGGTTACCATCTGCTAGCACACAGAATGATTAGCTACCACCACTACCGCCTGGTTTGTTTGTTTGTATTGTTGAACTTCACGCAAAGTTACTCGAAGGCTATCTGCGCTAGCCGTCCCTGATTTCTAAGATAGCCTACGAGGAAGGCAGGTAGTCAACACCACCAACCGTCAATTGTTGGACCACTCTAATCAAATAATGTAATTCACCGTTCCATTAAAAATGACGAGCATATTCAATGGTGGGATTCGAACTCGTGATCTGCAGGTTGCGAGTTAGGTGCCCTAACCACCAGGTCATGCTAGGCACTCCACCACCTATAAAGTTGAGATCGACAAGAATGTTACCAATATCAAAGTCAGTCTTCCCAAGACTGAAGGCCTTATATCATCATATTCAGCAATGCCCTATACAATTGTTTGTTAGTTTTTAATTATGCACAAAGCTACACAAGGGCTATCTGTGCTCTGCCCACCACGGGTATCGAAACTCGGTATCTAGCGTTGTAAGTCCGCAGACATACCGCTGTGCCACTAAGGGGCTATACAATTGTAACCACATGATGTGACACGGGATTTATGAGGGCCTTTACACCTTCCTGATCTACAGAAAAAACACAACATAATATTACTTAGGAGCCTGTCACGACCAATTCCAAATTAGAGTGATCAGAAAAAAAGAAACACTCCTAGAACGCGTTGCAGATATTTTAAAGCTTGTTCAGTAACTAGATCACGAATAACACCGATAATAGAGAACGTATTCATCGTCACCCCACCAATTATTTATATAATATCATCTAAGCTCTTCAACTTGCTAAAATCCATCAAGGATACTGATTGAGTAAAACTACTTTTATCGTCTGAAAAGTGGTTTTGATTCTGAAACAGATAAACGCCTAAATAACCTTGAATAGCTAATTACGCAAACGTAGTCTTCCAAAGAAAATCTCTCTTAAGTAAAAACTTGTAAGTATGAAAAAAACACCTGTCTAATGGATACCATTAACTAAGAACAGAAACTAAAAGAGTAAATTATAAAATACGAGCAATGTCAAAGACAATAAAAATTAAGTTTTAGTTCTTGTAATTTGGGGAAATATCTCATTTGAAACTGTAAACAAGGAAATATGGACAACGTCAAAAAGAAAAGAAAAAGGGAAAAAAGTTTGTTGGTTTTAGCGAAAGCTACACAATTGGCTATCTGCCTCTTTTACCATGGGGAATCGAATCACGAATTTTAATGTTCTAACATCCGTAAACTTATCACTAAACCACCGTGGAAAAAAGGGCGAGAGAAAGGTATGTTTAGAAAATAACCTTAGAAACCTAGGAATAACAAAAGAATGGAAAAGAAACATATACGGTGTCAGTGAAATTCAATTTGAAAGCAAGAATTAGCTTAACTCTAGGGGCAAAATTAACTGAAATTAATGTAATTGTTCCATACTTTATAGGAAAAAAGTTAGCTGAGATCTGTCCCAAAATTAATGTTCTTAGAAAGAACACTGCGTTATATTCCAAACATGATACGTAAACATGCGACACTATCTGTGAATACAAAGTTTGAAAGTGGACTTGTTTGTTTGTTTGTTTGTTATGGATTTTGCGCAAAGCAACACGAGGGCTATCTGCGATAGCCGTCCCTAATTTAGCAGTGTAAGACTAGAGGGAAGTCAGCTAGTCATCACCACCCACCGCCAACTCTTGGGCTATTCTTTTATTAATATGGTTTGACTGTCATATTATAACGCCCCCACGGCTGAAAGGTCGAACATGTTTGGTGTGACGGGGATTTGAACCCGCGGCCCACAGATTGCGAGTCAAACGCCCTAACCACCTGGCCATGCCGGCCAAGAGAGTGGATTTACACAAACTGAAAGTGATCATGAGATTTTATACAAATGAAAAATGAAGATCAACTTTATCAATGAAAGTGTCTATGCTACATCATATGTGAGTAATATGCATATAACGAGAGAGCTTCTTAGGAATATCTTTCCCCAATACATGTGATTAAATTGAAGTTCCTCAAAATATTTCATGATTTCGTGAAGAAATCCAAGAAAGTAATGTAAAAAATATTCCGTCACCCTTATAACGCACCCGCAACATATTAATGTGGAGCTCGTTCATTTTTTTCTTATTCGTTAATGGAGACACGAACAATGGAACCGAAGATCCATAGACTGCCATGCTAAACATCGATCTACGATAATGGAGACACGAACAATGGAACCGCAGATCCATAGACCGCCATGCTAAACACCGATCTACGATAATGGAGACACGAACAATGGAACCGCAGATCCATAGACCGCCATGCTGAACACCGATCTACGATAATGGAGACACGAACAATGGAACCGCAGATCCATAGACCGCCATGCTAAACACCGATCTACGCTTGGCCTTCACACCAAAATATCAATAAAACTATACTGTGGTTAAATTTTAAGTATAGCATGTTTAAAACCATTTATAAGTGTAAGAGAAGATCAACTTTTCGGAACAATGTAGGTCGTTTTAGTTAAACGTTTTCTTGTACTTGATATTAACCTTTTTTTTTGCATTTTCAGTATTAAAACACCAAAAATGTGTTATCAAATATTAAAATCTAACGCAAATCCGTGGCGGAAATTTTTATAAGAACTTTTATAAAACTGTAAAAAACATTGCCCATGTGCGAAAATTACAATGGGGTGTGTACAAAAGAAGATGGTTTAAGGAAGGGAAAAACATCCATGCAACGAACTATTCTCTTGACTGCTCCATAGTCCGAAACATCACTGGTCCTAATGGTGGGTTCTAATTAGGATACATCATATTAAAATACGATGAAATCTTCTGTCTTTGTAAATAAAAATGAATTTTTGCATGTAAAACCAAAATAACTGAAGATAAAGGTAAAAAAAAAAGGCAAATAACTGTGTGCAATGTATACTTTGTCACCAAGAGCAGTACTACACCTTAATGCGGCCCTGACTCTCACTTGTATATAAAACAATTCTCATAAATTAGTAACACGCAATGCCCATTAATTCTGTTATAAACGTTAGTATCAGTCAAAAATTGTATACTTCTGGCCTTATCGTTCTCTTTGAAGTTGGGATTTTACCAACCGTCCCCTACAAACTCAGGTACGAGGAGTCGTTAGTTACACAATAGACAATCACTACCACCTGCAAGTAGTTTCTTGAAGAAGGGAGGGGAAGTTAACGGTTTTTTGTTCAAACGTACAAGTTGTATGGCGAACTTAAGGATGGCTCTGTCGATTGTAAAACAGTAACTTAGAAAGATAATTTGTATTATATATATATTTCTCGTTAGCCTTCAAAAGCTCGATTCCTCCAAATTTGTAAACATCTAACACTACGTTAATTCCTTGAAGGGTTTTTCCCCCCTTCTACACACCACAAAAAGTGAGAAGGTAAATCACACACAATAAACTGAATGTGAATTCCGAACATCTATTCTATTTTTACCGATCTTTACTTCTTCAGTGTAGCTATGTAAATCCTGTGTAGTAAAAATACACTTGACCACGTCGCCATACTTCCTGCAGAAGCCTGGATAATCAATGCTTTATTGAAAAGTATCAGAAACTTATGTATGTTATTTTAATAAGTATTCATCAATTTACCATTCATGATATAGCAACCTGTGGTAAACTAATCAATGCAAATTTAAATATACCGTTTAATTTTTTTTATTCAACAAAGCAAGAATTTTCTTATAATCAGTAGTTTTGTTTTTTTCGTGATGTTGGGAAAACACGTAGGATAAAACAAATCAATTAAAGACAAAATTAAGAAACCATATAACCCCGGCGCTTTAAAAAGGTAGACCTTTCTTTATCAGGGGAGAGGATGTTCTGTTTACTGATGTATAGCATTTATTGATCAAAGTAAAAACTTTTTAAAGCTTAAAATGATCCAGCTTAAATTCTTTTACGATATATTCATTTAAACTGCACAATTCGAAATGCACATAATCCATCGTTTTAAATGCCGCGTCAAAAACAGAAAAGTATGCCTTCAGTTAAATTGCCATGCATGGAAAATATCTTAAATTAACGATGAAAGCATAAAAATAATGATAATAAAAAACGACCGTTATTTCCCTGTCGGTAGGATAGTTTGAGAATGGTCTTGATCGGCTACCACAATGTGCCTTAGGCAACATCTGTAAAGGGGGCTTCAGGTTGCCTTAGGTAATACCTGAAAAGGGAGATTCAGAGGCTCAGTGTACAATCACAGGAATCACCGCCATCTGAATAAAGACTACTAGACGTGGAGTTCACAAACGTCGGTTACTTTTGAGATTTACATAAAAATAATTCGATCTAAAACGATCAGTTTAGTTAAACTTCATTCAGATCACTTGACACACTGTTGAGGTACTGACTTTTCCTGCTTCGCACGTTAAACAAGTTAATACAGGTATTTACATTTGGAGGGAAGGTAACCGTTGCCTTCCCTCACACTTTTACGTTCTGATTTTTAATAGTAGTTAATACACAACTGGAAGGCATTCAATTGTGATGCTGTCCTTTTAGTATACTAAATTGAGGTACTGACACTTACCTCTGTCGGCTTCTGTTTCTATTTGTTGTTAAATACAAAAGCTACACAATGTGCTATCCGTGCTTTGCCCACTCGGTTTTTAGCTATATAAGCTGAGCTACTGGAGGTGCTTTTGTCGAATATGCAATTATACAAACTATTTCTTTAGCGTTGTGTGTAAAATATATCCTTCATTAACAATGCTATCTTCAATTGTAACAGATATCGTTGTAACTTAGTCTACCTTTTATCAGTAGGATCATATTGTAATTCCACAAATTCAGTAGAAATTGTACGTAATTCTACTAAATTTGTGGTATTACAATATGATCCTCTTGAGAAAATGGAGACTAAGTTACAACGACATTTGCTACAACCGAAGAAAGATAACATTCTTAATGAAGAACAGTATTGGAACACTAAAATGTATCCTTCATTAAAAAATATATTACATTCAATTCAGATACTGAATGTCTATTGAAATTCATTCGATCTTTAAAAGCACCCTATTTCTATGAAATACCTCTTTAACTTCGACATTTAGAAAAACCAATAAATACGCTATATGTAAGTGTGATTGTAGAATTTAAAAAAACACCTAGCTCAACATACGTATTATAATTTCGTATAAGTTTAATCTAACTGATTATAATTCAGTAATTTCGTGCACTTTCATGTAATAACAGTACTCTAACACCAAAATCCAATATTATAAAGTTAATTACTTTGGTGCTGTGTAACATAAAGTATTCTATATGTGCCCCTTTTGCCCTGATGTTACGAAAACTAATTTCTAATCATAATAAGAACCTTTTGAATGTAAATTTTATAACTTAAACTGCAGTTTGAAGGTCCACAGAGGATTTCTGAAAATCATTATGTTCACAACAATGAATAAATAAATACATACATATATATAAGTTCAGAATAAATAAATATTAACGCAACTTCTACAGAACTCAACGTTTAATTAAAAATATTACGTATGCTAAGTGTTTCAGACAATGGTGAAATATATTTCTGTATAGCACTCTATTATGGTATCCAAGGTCCAACTTACCTTTCTATTTAAAATGTATGGTCTGAACATTTCACCACAACCTAAACATGTGAGGAATTTCACACTTGTAGCTAATATATACATCAGACTGTCTCCTAATTTGTTTGTCAAGGTGTGGTATTTAGTCTAGAAGCACATGCTTCGAAAGTAAAACTATTGTGTATACTTTCACAGTTTGATTGGCCTGGCTACGAGGTAAAATATTCGTTGGAAAGGTATTTGGGATTATCTGTAATTCCATCCTTTGTCGCATGGTTGCCTTCGTAGGAAGAAAGTGGTTCATTTCGTTTCCAATGTGGCAGTAATCGACGACACGTACTCATTTCGTATCTTAATACACTCATACTGATGCATTAATATCGATCAATGTGAGAAACATATACTATACTTGATTATGAGTAGCAGTTTTGAGGGGTGGAGAGGATCTGCGGTGATATCCAATTTTGACTACTGGTAATAAAGTTTGGAATTAGTTGGTGAAAAATAACAAAAAACTACACAATATATCTTCGTAATTTGTTTTACCAAGTGTAATTTGTAGTACGAAATCCTCTGTGCTGATAGACAGTGTATCACCATTACTCTAAGTTTCCTAATACACGCAGACTCGTTTCACCTTTTCAATTTTTTAGAGTGGGTTGATAACTACGTTAGCTTATTGTCTTTGTTCATATTTATGTCGTAATTGTTGCCATTTTTGGAGGATTATTTGACAACTAATTTTATATTTATTTTTGCCATCTCTCAGCTAATACTAAATTGGAATCCAACCGTGAATACAAACTACTTTATGTTACATTATTTAATTTTTACCTAATCTTAAATAATACGAGTTGTACTCCAGTACTTTCATTCTTTTATTTCTGTTTTCGGCATTTTCATGGATCGATAATTATCATTTGATTAAAGCCTACTGCCAAATCTAACTTTGATTATATACATTTATATCATTCTTTCTTACCGCACAATACCTTTAATATGTTTCAAAAATAACCTTAGAATAGGTACACACACACAACATATAATAAAAACCAAATGTATGTAATGTTTTCTAGACAGTTATATTTCATTCATAAAATAAACCACACCCATCTCCACTTACATAATCAACAGCTTTACTACCTGTTTATACTTGACGGTTGACAATGTCGCGATACGTTTTTCACACCCATGTTTATACGTCGTACTTTCTACATACTTCTGTAGTTAAGCGGCCTACGCAACACCTGCCCACATACGTTGACACTAAACAACTCACCTTTGAAAGCGTAGCCTTGACTGGTCGTCCTGGCAACAACGACATGGTTCATATTCAAACCTTCTTCCTGCAAGGTAAGAACAAAGTAACGGCTATTATCCGGCGTGATACAAAAGTTATTTCTTTCTCAGACAGTTGTAGATTAAACAAAGTGTTGATTTTTTTTAAGTAGATTGCCTCTAATATTATACAGTATAACAGAATTTCAATATAAAAAAATGAGAGCGATTACTACTGCACAAAATTGGAATAATAATGTTACGTCTCTGTTCGTTTGTTAATTTCCCGTAGAAATTTTTCCCGAGAAACTTCAGCGATACAAGTCCTT
>NW_013666284.1:137088-144205 GCF_000517525.1 Limulus polyphemus
CTAACAATAATATGAAAAACTGTCGAAGCAAAAAGAAACATTATTAATGCAATAAATCTAAGTTTTACTAAATGAAGAATCAAACTTGTTTAAAAAAAATGTACGACGTTATTCATAACTAAAAACTGTTTTGTACCAAAAATGGAGAGCCTCGTACTCGAGGGTTTCGCTATCACATTTCACAGAAAAATAAAGCTACAAAGAAAAAAGATTAAACAAATTCGTAAGGATTCTTAAACCGAAAATCTAATCTCGTCAATTCTTCAAGACTATTCACCTGGAGTTTCGAACACTACTTCTGTGTTCTTGGAGCTTCTTTGAATTAACAGAAAATGTCACCCGATTTTGTGTTTGTTTGTTTGTTTGTTGTTAAGCGCAAAGCTACACAGCGAACTGTTTTGTGCCCCACCCCGCTCCGTGGGTATCGAAACCCGATTTTAGCGTTATAAGCTCTCAGATTCATTGCTGATTCACCTGGGAGCACGATCTTCGGTTTCAAAACATTTGTGTGCAAAAGTTTACAATGCACTTGTTAGGATGAAAAAAAAAGAGTTACATTTCTGAAAGACAAAAAGAAAAAATGCTAACTAAATGTTGGTATTTGGAGAGTAGATTGGTTTTTCGCGATAGCTATACCTTACTTGTTTTCACGTGGTAGCCATTTTGATTTTAGTTTGCAAGTATATAAACAGACCTAAAACTTGTTGGGTAATGTGTATCTTACGGGAGTAGGCTCATTTTTGAAAATTAATTTTTTGTATATGAGTTAAACAAATATTGTCAGTATTGGATATAAAATTCATTGCACTTATTAACTGTTTGCATATAATGATGCAGTATATATAAATAATCCAAATAAGAGATACAGCTAATGTACATTTTCCCACAATAAAATAGGCCTTAATATCTAACATAACTAGTTTAATATTTTACTCTATAAACATTTGGTTGTCTAGCTGAATGTGACTAGAAACTTAAAATCTGGTATTAAAGTAACCAAATGATCCAGCTGTGATCATTTATTTCAAACATCACAATTCTACATGCATATAGAATTTACACCTTGCTTCAATATAATAATGCTTCAACACACCTGAGAACATTCTGAGATGAATACTGGATCTAACATTTTCTTTCAGAGGTAGTCCCATGATCACATATAAACTAATCAGTGATACCTTGAAGCTTAAAGTCATGTCTCTTGCAACACTTAGATTTTACTGACTACACTAATTCATATTTTTCTTTTATAACGAATGAATGCTCTGAACACTAACAAGCACTCTTTACAAAGCCCTTTCTTCTTAATGGAAGTATCTCATGGTAAATCTTTAAATGAGATTGACAGAGATTTATGTCTTGACTTTGATTCAAGTTGCTAAAAACCACCACACCACATGATTTAACAACAGAATACTTAGGATACTTAAAGTAATCAGTGAACCTTCAGGAATTTTTTGCTAAGCCAAATAAATTATCAAAATACATTAAAAGTATATCATTACCTTATTATACAACTTACACAATCCAGTGAGATTGATTAATTCCTACAACTTCTTGCTCATCAAGAAATTTAAAGAAATCACATTATTAAGGAGGGAGATTTTTACAGTTCAAAGCAGGGAAGATACTAGATGCAGTTGATGCGTCATAACCTGCAAGTCTGTCCAAGATTTGTGTTTTACACAATTTTTAATATAAATTAGTTTTTCAGTTTGAAAGCATGTGAACAAAATTGGTTGGAAAAAGACCTCTTCTACTGGGCTGTCCCTGAATCATACCTTCCATCCAGTCATCATCTTTCGTTCTTTCTCGAAGCACTATAATAATTTCACTTTTTTTTAACGATAGCTTATCTTCTTCATCAGTCTCACAGTCACAGAGTGTTTGACAACGACGTGGCTTTATCAGATCAGGTCGTTTCCTGGAAAGTGGAACAGGTGACTGTTCAATTAAGTGTAATTTGGCCACTGCTGAAAACACTTGTAGACAGACGTTCTGTAGAACTGCCACTGTTCAGTCCTGTCTTGGTTGGCTAAAGCAGGTGGTACCAGAGGTGGGGGAGCTTTTGGTCTCCGCTATACAACTGTGATGACCGACTCTCAAAAGTTATTTTGGATGTTTGGGTTTCTGTTGGTTTTGGGGGTATGACTTTGCAGCTTATCGCATTTTGTGGTTCAGCTGCTGCAGTTCCTAGGTTACTTTTCCCATAAACAATGCTATCATTTGTAGAAACTTTGATCTCTGTTGTGGATACTGTCAGTACTTTTTTATTATCCTTGGCACTAGGAGGCACTGTACAAGGTTCAGGATTAAACTGTCTACAAACATGACCTTTCACTCCTAATGAGGAAGTTGGAGGTACAGGTGGAGGTCGTGGTGCCGTTCGCTTCTTTATACTTTCTTCAAGCAAGAAGATGTCATGTCTTGAAATGGTATTTCAGCAGAAATTTCTCCACAGCTTAACCTGTTTGATGATTCAACAAAACCCCACCTAGTAGATGATGTTTGAGACATCTTGTCATCTAGCTAGCACACTGTCAGGATTATTTTTTTATCTTCTGTATGACCGATTCCCAATGTTCGCTAGTGACTAATGGTGTTATAGCTTCTAATTAAATAATGAAATCTACCTAGCCTTGTTGAACGGAATCACAAAAAAGGGCACGTATACTGGTTATCACTATAGTATAACAAATATTAAACCAAACTTTGTATTGCTTGTGTGTTACGAGTTCAATACAGTCTTCCATAGCAGGATGATGTCAGTCAATTTATTATTCGATTAACTCTTACGGCCTAAAACAATGCTTCCAACCATAATCTTACATACAGCAATGGAAATAGTAACTTACTTGTAATAAGACAATAATCATGTAATATTTCGTACTTCTAATAAATCAACTTTTTACAGTATCAATATCAGTCGATATTCACATGATACTCGATCAGCTACATTTATGGTAAAAGTAGGTTGTGGGTTAAAAACGGAATACAATGGATAAGATTATCCGTATTTCACTGAGAAATGGATTTGGGAACGGATAATCGGCATTACGTTTTGCAAAATCCGGATTTGGGAATGGGTTTATACGCCTTTTGCACAAAAAGCATGTCTTTTAATAAGAACTGAATCTGGATACAAAAGGTATATTTTTTAGAGAAAAATGTCTGCAGCAATGACTTCCAAAAATATATAATGTTGGGGACATCCTGCCCATCAGACAAAATCCAAAGAACTCAGTTGAACAGCATGATAGCTTCGAAGGAAGATCAAAATTTGGGTTAAGTACTAGATGCTTTAGCTAACAACGTCCTAAAACTTACTGCCACTCATCGCCCGCAGCAGGTTGCGAGTATTGTAGTCACCCTTAAAATCAGTAAATATATTGTTACGCTTATGTTAAAGTGAGCATCATAGTAAAAATCTGTTAGTGAAAACCACCCTTAATCTCAACATTTGTTAAACACCCAACCTCCACTTGTAGACAATTATTACAAGATGACAAGAACTATAAGCCCCTACCTTGATAGTTTAGTAATAATTAAGCACCTATTTTCCTTCCTTTTATAGATAGTTTTAGTTTTGAGTTGCATTCTTGATATTATAATTTTTTTTCTGTATGCAATATTATATATATATATACACAAGATACAAGCGTAAATGTATGATATTGTTTCAAGAACATTTTATTGTTGTACAACCGGAAGTAATTAGATGTGCATGGTCTTAATTACTAAAGCCTTTTTGAAAGTTCAGGAAGCAATTTGAGCCATATCTGAAAAACGAGTTACGCTATGTTGGGTTATTGAGTTTGTTAAGCAGTTAATAAGCAATCAGATTTAGTCAGTTTCTCTATTGCTGTCGGTAGAAAAAAAAAAAAAGAAACAGAAATACGAGAAGTACACACAAGAAAATTATCAAGTAAGTGGACTTATCAATTAAGGTCTATCGTTTGGTGAACATTAGGTTCTTTACGTAGAACTTGTAATTGAAGAAATAAAATGCTTTCGTTATCATTTGATAAACTGGATTTTGTATCCTTCTTTTCACCGAATAATCCAAAAGAACCCATCTAATGATAAAAACCATTACCATGGTACGTTCTTATTAGCAACATCATAAAACGTGTAAATTTATTATAAGGTTTTATTAGCACTGATACGTAAAGAAGTGTTTCATGATAAACTTCATGTAAATATAGCTCTGATTATCAGCTATGCTCAAGTTGCTGAGACAATGTACCTGAAAAAAAGATAAACATAAACAATTCGACGAACTCATGTCAGTTCTTTGTTTCTATCAATTTCCTGAAAATATGTCCGTAATGATAAAAAAAACTTTCTTTATTTGTAGCACCCCAGTGGCACAGCGGAATGTCTGCGGATTTACAACGCTAGAAACCGGGTTTCGATACCCGTGGTGGGCAGAACACAGATAGCCCATTGTGTAGCTTTGTGCTAAACTTCAAAACAACAACAACAACCTTACTTGTAAGATATAAGAAACACCAAGTTCAGGTTAACTTACAGATAACAATATGGCATAGCGTTACTCATACACCGAGTTCTTTTTCCAGGTATATTTCATTTAAAACATCAGCCAAGTATGAACTGATCGTACTGATTTCAATCTATCAATTAATGTCAGTATTATATATCCCAATGACTGAAGTTCAGTTTAACGTACGAGCCACTGCTTATTTAATAATGTGGTTGAATTGTACCGTTCGCTAAATGCAAACTAAAACATGTGAAATGTAAATAAACAAACTAAAAACAAGATATTAACTTCCTCAATCAAGTATGAAGTGTATGCGTGCGACATGTCGAGGGAATGTAAACCTGTCATTCTGAACACACAAATATGGTTAACACCAATAGACGTATTCACCTAACCTGGATATGCTTCTTCTATATCCACATGAGTGTGTGAACATTTTTGTTGTGCCATCTTTTTTTTTTTTACCAGGTTTCACTTTTTGGACTCGTTAAGTCTAATTGTCCATGACTTAAACGTTGGTAGTTGAAGCTATGAATAGTGCTCTTTATATTTATAGATATATACACACACACATACTGTATTTTAGCGCAACCTATGGACTTTTCATATTTCTCATACCTCAAATGTTAGCACGCGCACACAGACAATACTTATGTTAATTTTATCACGCTGAGTAACCAGAGAAGTTCAATTTACGCGCCTAGCTAATTGGTTACGTAATATTAAGTATTGACTTAGTTTTAGGCATATAGACACAATTAAGCTTTTATTCCGAAAGAAATGAAAGCTATTCAGGCTTCTAAGCAAATATAGCACTCAGTTATATCGATAGAGTGAATTGTGATATGAAAATATATAGGTTTAACTATCACAATTAACACATGTGAAAATCAACACAGGGTTAAATTTAGTTAGGAAACATAATAGCCCTAAATGTTCTGTCTTAATAAAAAAAATACGAATTTGTATGTACATATCTAAAAACAATAACAAGCCATTTCCAAATTTAAAACCATATAAAGCTCCAGTGGGTGACGATCTCTACTACTGGCCTACTTGGAAAAAGAAGTTATCAATTGGTCCTGGTATTGATTAATGTTGCCTATGTAAGCCTACATATATTCAATTTATAAACTTAGTATCCTGTTCGCTTATCCACCAGTACAATTACGAACACCAGATACATACATACTTTATTCGTTGGTCTTCCAATGTGATCGGTTTATTTATAAGAAGGTATGTATGTATGACTTTTTTCTCCAGTTTCTTTCTTTACCATTATTGGTTTCGTAACTACGCCAGTTTTTCATCTCTATATCAGCCTCTACAGATTCTCTAGTCAATTTTAACTTTGGTAAAAAATAAATTTAAAAAAATACATATTATTGCTAGCTTTAGAACCCGTCCCCTGGACGAAAGTTATGTGAATTCATGATTAATGTAAGGTTATCTTATATGTAATTGTAAAAAACGCAAAAACGACCATAAGAACTGCAAAATTCAAAATGTAAAACCGCAAGTTTGCATGTATCTCCGCATGGACCCAACAAACCTTTATGCCAAATTTGGTGAAGCTCCATCAACAGAGAGATTTGGTGATAAAAAACGCAAAAACGCCAAACTGAAAATTTTTATGTACCCCCGCATGAACCTTCTTACCAGTTTTGGTGAAGATCCACCTACACCCTACGAAGCAGTTACATGGACATACTACAAATAATGGACAGAGCTATTATATTTATATAGATTATTTACGCCCTTTTAGCCTACACCTACAACACAGTATCATCAGTTGATTAGTTTCGCAATAGTAACAGTGGATAAAAAATTGAAGAAAATGTCTTTTGAATAGAAACCATAATTTTTCAATGTCACTAGTTTTTAAAAAAAATATATAGTTTTAGTTTCTATTTCGTTAAATTGTTTTAATTTTTCGTTTTGTCCGTTTTCATTTTCATTATTTGAAAAACTAGTAGAGGAATGTTATTTTTAATTTTTAACTTGTTAAAATGATATAGTGCATTCCGACACTTATTTTCTTTGAGGGAGGGGACACAAACACTGGTGCTTTATCAAAGCAAAATATATATATATATAACCAATTTTCAGCATGGCGTGTGTGAAATTAACGTTTGCAGATGATGAGAAACCAGGCTGGTCATTATAAAACAAAGTCTGTGGTGGTATAGACAGCCACTCCACTTGATTCCATCGTCTTGTAAGTTTACAACAGAAGCATCAAGAAAACGAAGAATAAGACTGGGTTATTCAATAGTGCATTCTAATAAATAAATATAAAGAAATCTAACATTTTATTGATCGTTTTTGACATCCTACTAGTCTTGTCTTGAAACATCAAACCTAACCTATATTCAGCTGCACAATACATGAAAGACATAATGGCTATTGAAAATGATTAATAATCATGCCATAAAAGACGTAAATAAAAATGTTAAGTGATGGACATCCACATTCAACTCATTTATGAAATAACAGTGATGGTCTAGATAGGCATCAACCATAAAAGACTATATACCGAGAGCTAAGTGTAGATATTGTTAATAATGGACTTGTTCGTTATCCCTGGGCCCGGCATGGCCAGGTGGTTAAGGC
>NW_013666284.1:144233-160782 GCF_000517525.1 Limulus polyphemus
ATGTGACGGTCAATCCCACTATTCGTTGGTAAAAGAGTAGCCCAAGAGTTGGCGGTGGGTGGTGATGACTAGCTGCCTTCCCTCTAGTCTTACACTGCTAAATTAGGGACGGCTAGCGCAGATAGCTCTCGTGTAGCTTTGCGCGAAATTCCAAACCCAACAACAACTTTTTTACTTCCTTTCTCGTAAGTATGCACACAATACGTCCAGGCAATAAACGAGATATTTTCGACATGTGTTTTTTGATTGGTTGAAGTCAGTAATGTAAAAAAGTAAAAAAAATATTGAAAATTCATGATGTTCTAGCATGAAATTTTAAAAAAGGAATATTAAAAATACATTTTAGTACGCTAAAATCTCACCTTAAGATACTATAAACTGATAACTAATATAGAAAATAACACATAATTAACCCTTGCTCAGCCCTGTCAGGAAAGCTTGGTAGATAGGTCTTTTTTGTACTATGAACAGTTTCTTTCAGGATAATGTATAAAATAAATAATCAGCAGAAGATCAGAAAGGAAGAAAAGGCTGAATACAGTTGAACATAAATATTAATACGTAACTGTTCAATTCGTTTAAACCATACTATAAACAATTGTTATCGAAATAATGCGAATACGCGACTCTCAACAATATGTAGCTAACAATATAATGCGTCGAATACGAAAGAGTACCTATACCAAAAATATGTGGTGTTACGTATTAGAATTTCAATTTCATTTGTCAAAGAAACAGAACCAACGGACACAAAAGGTCTAAATTCCTCCCTGATTACATCAGCCTTTATACCAGTGGCCAAATCAACAACATCGGGGTGATCTGGTGAAACCACGTCCATATGTGGACACAAACGCACTGGGTGTTGCCTCCTTTTCTTTTTCAAACATCAACAATCGGATATGACATGACCACGTTTTTTACAAAAAATGGCAGTCAGGCCTTGATTGTTTTAAAAAAGTTTTATCCTGACTGGCAAAAGATTTCGAACTTTTCGAAGTGTTTCAGCTTTATTTTCATCCAAGTAAGTTTGAGGTCGTCACGTGCACAACGTTTAAATTCTTCAATTAGACATAATTGTCTTAATTTGTCGAAACTATTGGCAATATGCATAGAACTGCACCATCGATCAAAATAAACCTCTTTTTTCATGGGCAAATTCCATATAAGTTTGATTATTTTGTTTACGATAACCTCGAAACTTTTGGCGATACGCCTTTGGTACTAACTCGTATGCTATGAGAATAGTTGCTGTAACAAATTTATTGTTGTGTATTTATTTTTTACATGAACGTTGTTTAGATTAAATTTGTATTTAAAAATATGCATAACTTATAGTGTCAGATATGTATTGCGTGTAACGAATTTGTTATATGTTTACTTTAATTGTTTATTTGTAATTAAGCATAAAGCTACACAATGGGTTATCTGTGCTCTGCCTACCACGGGTATCGAAACCCGGATTCTAGCGTTGTAAGTCCGCGGACATACCACTGTGCCACTGGGGGGCATTTATTTTATTAACAACATTTGTTGGGATGGAGTTTATATGTAAAAACGTGCTTAGCTGACCATGTTAGTTACGTATGGTGAAACTCCCGCCAATTCTCCAAGATTGTAGAATATTCGTGAACGCAAGAATCGACAATATATCCACTTTCGTAAATGGATAAATATAGTTCAGTGTTATCCAAACTTTCTAGAAAGATATTTCCCGCCCATATAAAAAGGCCAAAGAAAAGAGAACATAAAGTCTGCTAGTAAATTGTTATAACCGTGTACGCTATAAACAGT
This sequence comes from Limulus polyphemus, assembly GCF_000517525.1. NCBI lineage: Eukaryota > Metazoa > Arthropoda > Merostomata > Xiphosura > Limulidae > Limulus > Limulus polyphemus. The sequence goes on from NW_013666284.1 coordinate 146,028, forward strand.
GATTTTGCTAACTCTTACCAACTGGAAAATATACGACATTTGACCAGGAACAGTTATAAATTGTAAACGTCAGTGAATTCTCATCAAACGTTAGTATCTTTCCAAAAATATTACTGGTTTCTCATTGGGCATAAGTGGTTTTATGAAAATATTATCTTATTTCAACGGTCCAACAATTCAGTGCTTGACAAAGCTGGCCAGCTTCCCGACAATTGTACATACATCGACTTCAAGTTAATTCGCTGGATATCAAAGAAACTCTGAACTAGGAAGACGATTTTAGGTTATTTGTAAGTTAGTGAAATTTCTGTTTATGAAACTTTGTAATAATAAATCATAATAGTCACTATTGTAAATTATACTGTTGTATATACATATTAAAACGTATTTGTGTGAAAAACGAAGACAGTGTGTGTGTAAAGCTTCTTGGCAGATATCGTAAATTAAATAAAATATTGGCTTTGGATTATTGTAAATTCTCAATACATAACACTGTTTTAACTTTATCACAATTCGTACAATCTTCAAGAGAGAGAGTGGCATAAGCTTCTTGTGGTTTACTAGTTAAGACACTTTGTAATAATAATGACCATTTTTTCTGTGGGCCAATTCATGGTTTGGGCGACCTTCTTAAAATGTTGAAAATATTTATCAACTTCATTTTCATTGAACGGTGGTACTTTAACATATCAAATGAGTTCAAAGTTGTCATTTTGCCTTGGTCGATTAGAATTGAGTCTAATTTCCATTTCTTTCAGCCTAATTTCTTTTTCGGCTTCAATGTATTGTTTAGTTGTAATTAAACACAAAGCTACACAACGGGCTATCTGTGCTCTGCCCACCACGGGTATCGAAACCCGGATTCTAGCGTTGTAAGTCCGCAGACATACCGCTGTGCCACTGGGGGCCGCTTCAATGCAAGCTTTTTCGGCCTTGAAACGTTTATTTTCTCTTTAAGCTTCAATGCGAGGTTGTTCTTTCTCAACTCCGATACGAGTTTGTTCAGCCTGGAGACGTTTATTTTATCTTTCAGGTTCGATACGAGCTTGTTCTTTCTTTGCTTCGATTCGAGCCTGCTCGGCTTCAAGACGTTTATTTTCTCTTTCAGCCTCAATATGAACTTGTTCTTTTTTGGCTTCGATTCGAGACTGTTCAAGCTCGAGTTGTTTCAATTTTAGTTGGATCTCTAAATTATCTTTATCACTCAACCCCGATTGGCTAGTGGGTACACTAGAGAATTCCTCTAATGCTTCTTCAGGCAATTAATCATCATCGACTAGTATTTCGATAATATGCTTTTTTTAGTTAATTTTTTCTCCTTGACCTTTTAAATTCTAGTTCCAAAATTTGGCAATTTCGAGCAATTCATTTTTGTTATATTTTTCTAGTTGTTCGAGGGAGGGTGATTCAAGAAAATCTTGATAATCAGACATGATCAAATCTTGTTGGCACTGATAAATATAAATTCAATTGTGATTTAAATTTTAATTTAGATCGAATTTTGTCTCTGATTCAGATCTCGGACACGAGTCCCCAATTTATTATGTTACATATTGGAATTTCAAAATTATCAATTAACTCAATTTAAATTTAGTATATAAATTGTACTTTGGATTTATTAGTTAAGTAAAAGCCGATATGTAGTCAGTTTATGATATTTGCCAACAAGATTGATAGACAGTTTTATTTTTTAACACAAATACGTTTTAATATACACACAAGAATACAATTTATAATAACAGTTATTACACACAATAATTTATAAACAAAAGTTTCACAAATTTACAAGCAATATAAAGCCTTCTTTCTAGTCTGGTACTTCTTCGATATCTTATCGAGAGTTCACGATGAGCGAGTTAATTACAAGTTGATGTAGGTACGATTCGCATAACGGGAAGCTAGCTAGCTTTGTCCTTCGTTATTTATCAGCCGCACATGCAGAGTTTTCCACGATGAATTCATATAATGTTTTCGTAAATATACTAATGTCCGATGAGAATCCACTAAAGTTAAATGAGTTGTAATGTTCGAACTTTGTAAATGCTCTTGGTCAAATATCTGAAGTTTTCCGATTGATAAGCGTTATAACAATCACAGTTATAGCTTCCAAAGATAATAGATACTCTCTTTGGCGCCTCGCGTTGGTTATATTTATAGGCGTGTGGAGGTTTTCTAGAAATTTCAGTTTTACTTAACAATACTGGCGCTAACACAATCGTTTACGTACACATATATTGTTGATTCTTACTCTTGATAATCTTCTATAACTTTGGAGAATAGGCGGTAGTTATGCAATACACATTTAACAGTATAAGCCATGTATGTTTCTAAATATAGATTTAATCTAAACAAATATTGATCTTAAAATAAATATATAATTATAAATTCGTTACAGCCCCCAATTTATTATGTTACGTATTAAAATTTCATTTGGCTGAAATTGAGTTAACTGATACTCTAAATTTAGTAGTAAATTGTACTATGGATTTAATATTTAAATAAATGCCGATATATAGTCAAGTTGTAATAGTTGCCAACAAGTTTTCTTTTTTAACACAAATGTTTTAATATACACACAACAGTACAATAACAATTATTAAAAAGAGTTATTACAAACAATAATTTATAAACAAAAGTTTCACAAACTTACAAACATTATAAAGTCTTCTTTCTAGTCTGGAACTTCCTTGATATCTTATCGAGGATTCACGATGAATGAGTTAATTACGAGTTGATGTAGGTGCGATTAGCTTAACGGGAAGCTAGCTAGCTTTGTCCTTCGTTATTTATCAGCCACACACGCCTACAGATTTCCTACCTGTGAATTTAGGTAATGTTTTCGTAAAAATACTAATGTTCTAAGAAAATCCACTGAAGTTAAATGATTTGTAATGTTCGAACTTTGTAAAGGTTCCTGGTAAAATATCTGAAGTTTTCCGATTGATAAGCGTTATAACAATCACAGTTATAGCTTCCGAAGTTTATAGCACACTGACTATAGCAAACTAATTATAGCTACTCTGTTTTGCAGCGTTGCGTTTGCTATATTTATAGGCGTGTGGAAGCGTTCTAGAAAATTCAGATTACGTAACAATACAAATTTAATCGTTTATGTACATACATATATATATTGTTGATTCTACCTCTCGAGAATCTTCTACAACTTTGGAGAATAGGCGGGAGTTTCGCAATACATATCTAACACTATAAGCTATGCATGTTTTAAAATATAAATTTAATCTAAATAAACGTTGATATTCAAATAAATATATAATAACAAATTCGTTCAGTGGGTTACGAATTGCTGATAAAAGATGTATTTATTCACATATTTAACGTTTGCTATCACCCTTCCTCAGTGCTAACATTAGACTACATATTCAACTATTTATACAATTTACTGCTGTAAGTAATCTGAGAATGTTCTAGCACTCTCTATGTAGGGATGGCACGGACGCCTGTATTAAAACAATACAAAGTCATCTGGATTTTCTTCTCCTCTACAAGTCATCATAAGCTAGATATGAAGAGCCACCTGGCATAGTTGCTCTATTATCAGGTGTATATGCCACTTTTCAGCTATTCAGAGCGTCCCAAAGTCAAATAGCCAAAACTGAAATATCTTATTTTCGTTCATTATTATCTTTTTCAATAAACCTAGCGCCTACCTTCTACCAGTAACTATAATTTTATCATCATTTGATAGAACAAAATGGTCTTCATGATCTTTGACTATCTATTTTATTATTATTCTATGCAAAATTTATAAAGCTTTATAATACATTCTATAACCTAGTAACCCACGTACGCCATCTTATAAAAAAAGATAAACAAATAAGTATTAGGAAAAAAAATATCGCTAGATAAAAAAGCTATGTAGAGCTTGTTATTAAACTTGAAAAAAAGGGAATCAAATAAGATAAGAATGGAAGTGGACATATTACTTAATGCAGCTAAATGATCACATAACAGACTAAGCCTTTTCGACTTTACGGAGAATAAAATATCTACACTTCTGGCTTCTTCACTGGCAAAACAAAGAGAACCTGAATTTTCAATCGTAAAATGTTACTCTATTGTAACACAATCATAAAAGTAGTATTCTCAAGTTAACTAAAGAAAAGGTATAATGATGAAAGATGAGATTCTATTCAAACACTAAGCTTTGGATAGACAAAGTGAATGTCAAAAAACGAGACTGAAAGCAGAAAGAGAAAAAATGACTAGTGTTTTTTGATGATTTAAAGAATAGGTATTTCTATATTTTGGGAAATTATAAACATCACACAAAATACTTTGAGCATTTTAAATGTTTTTCGGGGATGAGGAGCCTCTAGGTCTGAGAAAACTTGTGAACAGAGTACAAAAACAAAAAAAAGGTTTTTAAATAATCCGTTTGGTCCACATCTGTGTGTTGAAATCAATACTCGGAGACTTTACGAATACTGAGATGATGCTTTACAGGATAGCGCCTGGGGCAAATGAATATCATACTCATTTCAGATCACAAAAACATCGACAAATATTATTAATATTGTAATTACTTGGAAATGCCTATTGGAATACTTGAAATACGGTACCGCCATACGCAAAACTTGTGGAGAAATAAAGTTGTCCAACCAGCGTGAGTTTACTTACTCTTTGCAGACCCCCCTTTTTGTTGTCCAACCAGGGTGAGTTTACTTACTCTTTGCAGACCCCCTTTTTGTTTAAGGTATTTCCATTTTTGAGAAATAAAATGCATTATCCATCCTTCAAACACATTATGTATCTCACTATAGCGTTTAATGACGAACTAGTGAATTGAAGTTTAAGAAAATGTTCGTTCGATATCATGTTACATGAACCTTAAACAGTTTCGATCTTATTTTTCTTTACACAAATTGGAACTTGCATCTTGAAAGAAAAATTTCGTTCAGTACTTCCTTTGATTATTCTAGTTTTAAACCCTGTTTTTAGTTTGATTTAGCTCTGAATTGTAAATAAACATGGGGACTAGACAGTAATCATTCAACAAAGTTCAAACAAATTTAAAAATAGAATTTTCAGACCAATAAATTATTTAAAAACTAATTTCTTGGTTATTTTTTTTATTTTTTTTCGGGTCGGTTCCGCACGTGCAGGCAAATTATTTTTATTTTGGCCTTCATTAAATATTTTGTAATAAATATTCTTTGCTGTCACACCTGTATGTGAGCTGGAGAGTTATTCTTTGAATAAGCAAAACAATTATTGTTTCGTTCATTCAAAATAAGTTTTAAGTAGTGTTAAACGAAGCTTTTGTACCATTCCTGTATAACTCACATATAAAAACAGTTGCATGGCTCGGCTCAATAATATTGAAACATTATGATATTACCAGTGTGCTCTCGAGTTCAGATATACTTCTGATGGGAAAAAATGGAGAAAACATTTTATTGTATAACTCATGTTGCGTCAGAAAAGAAAAGAAAAACCTTAACACCACTCTGCCCACCATTCATCGTCTGGATGATGTTTTAAACTAAAATTCAGTGTACAAACTAAAACATTGCGCCTTTGAAAATTGTGTAATGACTGTAATCACTGTAATTACCCCTGTAATTCATAATGGACGCGTAAGCAACTGTGTCCTTTATTCACCTCTAGGATATTTCTGTTTTGTTAATGTCCATAAAAGAGAGAAAGAGGAGTTGTAGTGGTGTAAATACAACTTTTAACGATTTTTTTTCAATAACAAATTTATTGTTGTATGTTATTTTGTTTACCCTAACACTATAGGGACTAGGACAATTTAACCAACCGTGTAACTACCACAAAGAATACTAAATAAATCTAAATTATCTTTTTTTTTCTAGAATGACTGCAGATTGCAAAACAAAATTACAGTAATTGATCCTAAACAGTTTAAGTGTCGTAATAGTTTACACGTTTCTATTCAATTCTGTTGTTTTATTGCTTTTAAACAGTGTCTAATCAATACTCCGCTACACAAGCTGTAGTATAAATCAGACGATGTAGCTTAATTTACTGTATTAAATGACGTAACGTATAGCATTATCTAACTTATGTTCCAAACTTTTTGCATTTTAATTACTTTTACAACAACAAATAAAAACATTTTACATAAAAAAAAAGAAATTTAACATATTTGGCTCTTTTGTTTTTTGATGCAAGTCCACCAATAAAACTTATGGTTCCAGTACATTAAGTAATTTTTATTAATAAAACAAAGTAATACTTATTACAATTTTACTAGCATTCTAACTAAGACAAAAGTCCTTAAATTAATTCCTCTTAGCTTCTCGATATGAACTCGGCGATGGTAACTACTGAGAACAAAGGTCATTCGGTAAATTAAAACTTTGTCTTTCTATTGGTGCAAATGATGTTATCGGAAATTTGTGAAAGAGGATGTAATAGGTGATGGTGGTAAGTGATCTACTTTATATCTCTATAAAAAGGAGATTGAAGAGTATAAAAATTCGACTATGCCTTAAATATATATCTATGCTATAATGAGTAATTTACGTTAAACTCAGGACACCGGAGACGGGGGGAAAAAAGAGACAATGGACAAGTAGAGCAAACAAATGTCACAATATACATGCAAGGGATGATTGAGAATAAATTTAAATATTTCCTTTTGAAATCAAAAAAATTAAATCTGATATGATATTAAAATCTTATTTTGATGCCAAGTTTATTCGTATACATTGATCATAAAGTAATCTACTTAAAATTCGAATGTAACTCTGTAAAAAGTTGTGACATGCGCACTTTGACCTACCTGCTGCAAGAGTTATATCAAAATTATTTTGGAGCCTCACTACGTTATTAGAGCCCATGACACCATACCCAGTCATGCTTTATCTAATGACTTTGTATTTTAACAATAACCCTGCAGTATAATTTATATTGAAAAAAAGCCTCAACTGTAAGATTGTCATGGGAAATCACACTAACTTCAATATTTCATCTGGGGAATAAGTACGATAGTTTCTCAGTAGTCATTTCAACAGTCTGATTTCACAAAAATCCACAGGCGCTGCATATGGTAACTTTACAGGTACATATTCATAAGAAATAACATGAATACCCATTAATTTCTCCTGCTTGTTAATGTACACAGCAGTTGGACAGCTATGTCATGTGCCATGTCACTTTCCAGACGGAAATCTTTCTTCAGTATGTTGTGTGCTGTTGCTCACGACACATGGGTAACTTTTGTGTTCGCGATTCTCATCACTTTTCTTACCACAAGTGGATATTATTTGTTGCAGGTCTGTTTCTAGATGATCCATATTCCTTTGTTTTCCAATGCTAATAAGTACAGCTATTAAGTACAAGAGATATAGTCATGTTTGAGATTCTAAATTAGCGATCTGAATGCATCTTTATTATCCGAGTGTATGAATACACCTTGTACCTGATGATGACAAAACCTTGTCGAAACGTTGTACATTTGCTGTTATATTAAAGTTTTTCTTCATTACCCATTCAAGCCGTCTCCAGCCATTATTAGTCTCAAAGTGGGTTCCTCGTCATCGAATTCGAGTATGAATACTTTGTCTCAGAAAGGGCTTTTACAGTGGCATTGCACAACTACAAAATGAAAAAATATATGTCAAAATCTAGTTCTCTTACATGCTATTTAAATATGACTTTATATTGGCTGTGGTTGTGACACGAGTTAGTGATTTGCAAGACTATTTTAATATAATGTGCTCAATCCTTGGTATACGATGATACAATGGTATAAATGATCTCGGGCAAAAAATAATACCTACGAAGCGTTGCTTTAAGGTTACTTCAATCAATAATACACTTGTATTTGAATGAAGTTGCATGGAACTATGTTTATGCTAATAGACTGCTACTGTCTTTAGCTACGGGTCAGCACTTGTTTGATATTAAGTACAAAGCTACACAATGGGCTATCTGTGCTGTGCAGTATCGAAAGCCGGTTTTTAGTGTTATAATTGCCCTGACTTACCATGAGCCACTGGAAAGGGGAGCACCAGCACTTGTACAGTAACTAGCCTGATTTCAGTTGTGTAGGAACCAGTACTTGCAGTTTACTCCTTTCCTTCACAATTGGACTGAAAATCTTCATTTTGAAATTTTTATAAGCAAGTTTAATGTGCATAAAATAAAATGTTACATTCTGATAATCTTAGTTGTCATTATCACATACATTTTGAAATATTATACGTAAATAATTTTAAGGGATTTAACAAAAAGCGATAGTGTGTAATATGATTTACCTATGTTAAAGGGCTTATTTTTATATCTATTACCTTGATTATCTTTGACCAAGGGCATTTTTACTGAAATCACTCATCAATGTTTTATGGCTGTGCTTTTCTATCTTGTGTATTTTCCTGTGTGTTTCAAAAGAGTAAATGCAAGTTACAAAAGACAGATAACCAATAATAGGTTTTATTTTTTTACATAATTAGACTTTAAAATTAAAATTTGGCTTGAGGACGAGTGTAGGGGAAAGAGAAATGTTGTTTATGAAACATATTAGGTATATATATTTTCCTTTTAGTTTAGAAAGATAATTACATATACATTCATAATGGACCATGTATAGGTTTAACAACAGAGATTGGTCATGGAATTTGGCCAAAGTGCAACTGTCTTGGTGGCACCAAATGCTTTGCTATGGAATAGATAATTATAGAACTATGTGTACCATTTGACTATGTGATGGATTCGACCATTTGGCCAGTATTTTAACGTCTACAAGAAATATTCTCCCAATTTTAGCTGTTGGAATTATCAATGATATAATCATATATTTTGAGATAGATGACACTGTTGTTGTCTTAAGAAAGCCACTGTACTCTCCTAGTCTCATTCAGGTTTTCCCTACTCTTACATTTAGATAACAATACTGTCTGATTTTTAAATGCAGTTATCAGATTGAATATTTTTGAAATACATAGATTCTTTTTATTTTGTCTTACTGTTTAAAATTTGCAAGGTATCACTTTTCAAAATTATTGTACAAAATATTAGATGACTAATAGCCCATTCAAAGTATCACACTTCATTCCTTTCACATGTTCTCAAACACAAACTGTACTCTTTATCCTAGCATGTCCCGACACAACTGAACACGAAAGATTATACCTATTCAATATAGAACATTTGAATTATACGTGTTTTTTTAACTGATTAGATAAAATATAATGAAACAAATCTTATCAATAGCGAGTATAGCCACCATAGGTTGTTTCATTTCTCCAAGAACATTTCTCAGGTCACAGAAAATCACGAGCTGGTAAGGAATAGATGTAGCAGCATGCTGGAGGAGTTCCAGACATGCTTGATTAGGTTCATGTCTGAAGACCAAGCGGGCCATTCCATGTGGAGAACAGTCTTCCTTTAAATGAATTCCTACATTGTTAGAGCACAATGTGATCAGGCGTCGTAATTCACGATCAATGGCACTGGTAGAACTTCTTATGAAAGTCAAGAGTCTCATCTCTGTACCTCACAGATGTCAAAGTGCTGTCCAGGAACACAATGAGGTCAATGTTTCCACTGAAGCAGATGCTGCCCCCAGACCATGATCAGACACATAACTGTAGCAGTTGTATTCAACTAGTAGATGTCGTGATAGTGTTGCCCGTGTCTTTGTTTTGTTTTTAATTTCGCGCAAAGCTACTCGAGGGCTATCTGTGCTAATCGTCCCTAAGTTATCAGTAACAGACTGGGGGGGGGGGGGTAAGACTAGAGGGCAGGCAATTATTCAACCCCACTCACCGCTAACTTTTATCAACGGACAGTGCGATTGACTGTTACGTTAAAACGCCCCCATAGATGAAAGAGCGAGCATTTTCGATGTCTGGATGATTGGAACCCGCGATCCGCAGATTGCAAGTCGATCACCATACCCACTGGGCTACCCATGTCGTGTCCATTCTATGGCAAAATTACCTATAAAATCAAGACAAAACTTCGGCTCATCCATAAAAAACACTGGTATCCACACATTTGAATGTACAGGCCAGGTGATCTTAACCTCAATCTCAACGATTTTTCTCGTAACGCTGGGTAGGGACTCTTGATACATGCTTTCCGTGACAGTAAACAAACCTTTCAGTCTATTACAGACAGTATGGGTCGATACAAAATCTATAAATGCATTTTGAAGATTACAACTGATCTACTATTGTCTGTGAGCCTGTATGATCAAGAATCGGTTTCGTCATGGGTTTTTCGCTCTTATTTGTTCACTTCCATGGTATATCTTTAAATCTCCTTGAATTTTGCGTCGCTTGCAAGCACGCGAAACGGCACTTTCGCTCATAACTAAAGCAACAACAACATAATCTTTGTACATTCCATTTTTCAGTATACGGAGACCTTGTACCAAACTGTTCAGACTTAAATGCCTTCTGATACGTGTTTGAATAATATTATTGCAAACTGTGAATAATGGAACACAATAACTGAAAGAAATGTGAAAATAAACTCGGTATACAGCGTCCTGTTTCAAAAAATCTGTAAGTGATTATAAATGATTAATGAAAAGTTGAAAACTACACATTCATTACTTAGTATAAAGCCTATTGATTTTCATGCCTATCAAACACTTGAAAAACAAAAGAAAAAAAAACGAATGGTTTCTACCAATGTAGAAGAAAAAGGTGTAGCATTTAGTGACCTCTATTTTTTGTGTTCCTGGTGATTTAGAAAGTTAACAGGATAATCAAGGGGTCTTTTTTTTTCTCTTTAAATAACCGAAGTTATCTGTATAACGTATAATTAAAACTTTTATTTACTCTTTTGTGTGTGTGTGTGTGTGTTCACGATAAGTGTATCGAACGATTATTGTCTCCAACTATTCTAGACGTGAGAATACAAATGCAGTATAAACCTCTGCAATTCGAGAAAAAAATGAACCAATTTCATAAATCATTATATTCATATTACTACACGTAAATTGCCAGTTTTTTCAGCGATTTATGCATGCAATTTTCACTATAAATAGTAATTTGTGAACTATACAGATGCACATAGTAATCTATATTCATGAACGTATTTCAAAATTAAAGTTCCGAATAACTGCTTACATAAAATTTGTTTCATGATCAATTGTAACTCCACCCAATTCGAATTAATTCCCTCAAATGCAGCAAACGACGCTTTCGCCCAACGTCAGCATGCGTGAGACAAGCAACGAGACTTGAAAGAAAATTACTGTTTTGAAAATAGTTGTACTGGAAGTACTGCAGTTATTACGTGTTATTTTACAAGTTAAATATAGTTATGAAGCCGAACTATCAGAAAAAAAAATGTTAACTAAATTTTGTAATAACTTCTACTAAAAGTATGATAGAGAAATAGATCAGCATAAAATCTGCAAGTTTGTGTTGTAAGCAAAGTTAATTTGTATAAAACAATTGGTCAAGCAGACCTTAACTTATTTTTAGGTGTTTGAAAGTACAAATTTTAAATCCACAGATGGTTAATTTACCATTATGTTTTACCAGTATCTATCAAAAAATGTTCTCAAAAGGCATTGGGAAGGACCAAGTTTTGTTGACAGTGATTTCTTTTATTTTATTTTTTTGGTACAAGGCACTATTACTACACCTCTTAGGTGAAACTCTTCTCGTGACAAAATTTAATGTTTTTTCATGTTTCATGTAACTTATTGTTACGTCTCTGTGTTCATCTATTAATTTTCCGTAGAAATTCTTTCCGAGAAACTTCAGCGATACAAGCCCTTTCTTAAATAAAACTAGCTTATTCTTTCTCAATTCAACTTTGCAATACACTTAACTTCCACAGTCACTTTAACTTAAACACACGCTAGAATTCACAACGATTCACGCACTTTACTTGCGGTTTGACTCGATTATCTGTCTCTATATCTCGCTGTCTGCAATTCTGTTGTTGCCGTCCCTTCATTTGCCGGCTAATATACTATAAAAGCGCGTGTCTGGCAAACACTCGAGCCTTCAGGAATCTTCGAGATACTCATTACGTGTTACCAATGTCACGTGACTTCCGCTGTCGTAACATTATTATCAAATGTTTGAGAGTACATTATTTACAGGTTTTCCTAGCCAAATGTAAGAAAAGAATGAACAAGGATCGGTACCATCACACCATTTTAGCTGTAATCCTCGCTTGTTACCATATTCACGAAACTGAATAGAGAAAAATATGTCTTAATGTATGTGTTTTTAACACTGCCTGAGATACAATGTTATTCTAAAAATTGCTTGATATAGCCTTATCTAGTCCTTTCATTGAAAGTAATTAAAATATAGAACAAAATCTTTAAGAGTATATGACACACTGCTATAGACTTCTATAGTTATAGACTGGTTCTGACTTCTCGAGATTTAATATGCTCATTTTACTTACTTTACTGTGAGACATTACTTTACAAATGTGGCGATTGTAACAAATGCCAGACTGGAATAAAACAAATACCTCTAAGCACATACATTTCATTACCCAAAATTTTTAAGTCACCTCTTATCAAATATTTCGTTTGTTCTATAACAGTCGATTTTCTGAGCATTATCTCAAAAAATCTTTTACAATAAAACTGCTAAGGCTATTTGCTGCTGTTCCTAATTTTTAACTACTGACCTGATGGAAAAATAGCCAGTCGCAACATCCCACTACTCACAATAAGGGATTGATTATCACTCTTTCAAAGCACCCACAGCTTAATGTGAATGGAATACCTGATAGAGAGGTTGTTTCTTTAAGCACAAAACTATACAATAGGATATTCGAGATCTGTCCACCGAGGGAAGTTGAACTCTGGATTTTAGGATTCGAGGGCAGGCAGCTAGTCAAAAGCACCTACTGTCATATCTTGGACTACTCTGTACGGAATATGAAATTTGACCGTCACTCTTATAAAGCAGCCACAAACTGAAACTGCGGAGCGCGATTTTTTGGCAACGGGACGCGAATCACAAACCCTGAGATTCACAGTCCAGCATGCTAACTTCTAAGCCACACCTAACTAGAAATGTATAAAAAATTATGATCGTTATCAATATAAGAATAGATTTTACTGAGTTAATCAAATGTAACTTTTTTCACAATCTTTACTATTCGATCACAGCATTTTCATAATCTGATTTTTTTAAGTACTAAAAACTCAAAGAACCGATTGAAACTGAAAATTAGTTGATCCATATTATTGTCTTTAATTACTTTGAACATCCTATCACTTTAAACCACATATCAATGATTTTTTTTATTATTATTATTATTATACCTCGACATAACAATCCAAACATCATCACATGACGCCATTCAACTCAAAATAGGTCGATTCTGCGCTCTGAAAGCTGTTACACCAAAAAATGCAATCATGATACTTATTTTCAACAAAACAATAGTTTAAATTAAAAACAAAAACAACATTCTAAATACGTCACAAATTTCTGTCAGAATGTAACCCATATGTGATTTATTTCTCTACAAGAGATAAAAAAAATTACCAATCAATTTGAATATTCTCACTTTCAACATAATACACAGCACCAACTATTCCCAAAGCGTAATGATAAATTCACGTAAACAAGGTTACCCCACACTATAAGAAATAGAGATGTGATCTTATAATTCACACCTTTACCTACTACGTTCACACACCCTAGAAGTTTCCTCGTACACAATGTTTGGTAACAACATTTGCAACTTGGATATGTTATCTAAATTCAGACCCTGCATAGTTTTCAGATGTTTATATATATTTAAGAATGTGAATTTATATACATTTCAATTAGTGATGTATTCATTGCACACACATATGCACTCAAGTGTGTGTGTGTGTGTGGTACATCATTCAAGCGTGTGTGTGTGTGTGGTACATCACTAAAGTGATTATGTGGATAAAAATGATTTTCATTTGTCAAGCAAGCATTGCTGGGAAGCGTCAAAATAATCATATTGAAGGAATTATTTTCTGGAGTAATGGCTAATGTAAACATATCTTGTGATTTATGATGATATATTGCATGGTGTTTGGTTGAGGGATTAGGCAGCTGTATGGAACCTCCAATGTTATTTTGTCATATGTACCTTTTCATGGGGTGCACACCAAGATACCATATTGCAAAGTTTTCATCTTATGCAGTACATAATCCGTACATCATCGCAGGTCTGACAACGGTTTTATAGACCTTTCCTTTCACCCTTGCGCTGATCTTATTGTCACATAGCACTCCCGACGCATTTTTCCAATTTCTCCATCCCGACTGGATTCTATGGCTTATTTCAGAGTCGAGTGTGCCGTTTGATGCCACATAGGACCCAAGATAGTTAAAGGTGTTTACCCTTTTAAGTTTATCGTTAAATAAAGTAACATCCCCCATTTCCTCTTCTCCATTAAAAACCATATACTCTGTCTTCTCTCTACTGACCTTAAGTCCTCTTTCCTCTATCGCTCACCTCTATCTCTCCAATTTCTGCTCTACTCCCTCCCTGGTGGTATCTATGAGGACTATGTCATCTGCAAATAACATGTCCCAAGGTGCCAGTTCAATGATCCCTTGGCCCAGCACATCCATTATCACGTCGAAGATGTACGGGTTTAGAGAAAAGCCTTGGTGAAGTCCAACTGTTACTGTGAACTTCTCCGTCAGCCCGACACTGGTTCTTAATTGCGTCCTCGCTCTCTCATACATATCCTTCACCAACTTCACATACTTTTCAGACACTCCCTTCTCTCTCAGGCATCTCCACATTCCTCTCTCGGTACTCTGTCATATGCCTTTTCCAG
>NW_013666284.1:161782-168480 GCF_000517525.1 Limulus polyphemus
GCAAACCACATTTAGAACTGTACTTCCAACTCCCAACTTCACACTCATTATCCTATCGCTCCTCCTTCCCACGCTCACTAAATCCTCCCTCCACTTACTGTCCAGTACAATGCCTACACCGTTCCGCCCTTGGGCATTTGCTCCGCTGTAGATGAGCTTACACCCTTCACCAATGTCCCTCGACTTGTTCCCCCTCCACCTCGTCTCCTGCACACACAACCCTCCCACCTTTCTTCTCTCCATCAGGTCTGCCAGCTCTCTACCCCTTCCTATCATGCTTCCTACGTTCAGTGTTCCAACTCTTAGATTTTTTTAGATTTTGGTTGTAATATTAATATGGATAATAAGCAGCATACACATCTGTAATTGAACTAAACCTAATATAAAAACTGTGATATTTTTAAAAACTACTTATTTTCAGATGGAAATAAAATAATATATCAATATACTGTATACAGAGGCCTAAGTATGTTACATTAAAACAATTTTGAATTTTCAAATTGGCAACCACAAGTGATATAAATTAATGATGGAATGTCTTGTATCAGAACTACATTTTAATATTGTTTGGTGTTTTTGTAGATACTGTGATGGCACCAAAAGTTTATTGCTTTTGGGAAGAATATGTAACAGCCCTTTCCGACACAAAATATTCATACACTCAGATCGTAAAGGTGTGTTCAGATTGTGGATTTAGAATTTCAAAACAGAATATCCCTTGTACTAAATGCCATTGGAATAGAAAGGAATATGGACCAACATGGGTGTCCAGAATCATCCAGAAAGAGACTCGCAACAAGTCAGGCCTCAGCCATGGTAAGCAAAGTGCAGCATTAGATTGTAGATTTCATCAATCACACTAAGACTGAAACCTGTTCTCTTGACCTTTCCCTGGATAGGCTGAACAGCCTGACATCACTGCTTTCATAAATAACTTGTAACATACCAGGAATTGATATCATCATTCTTGCTATAATCACTGACCTATTCTGTTAACATTGTAGTTACCTTTAGCAACACATCTATAATTTTAAATTTAATTACAGAAGATATCCTAGACTTAAAAATATAGCCTAGTGTTGAGTTGTTTTAACCGTTTTAAGTGCTTTATTTTTTATCATCTGTGATGGACATTTTATGGCTAAAGGATAAAATTTTATTTATGTTCTATTTTCACTTTTTTAACCAAATACAATCAGCAGTTGTGTTTTTCCAACTATTTGATGCTATCTTTTACTATATGTTTTCCCCACCATTTTCTTTGCTCCATCCACTCTATGTTTAGCTTAAGCTAACTTGGTTTTCTTTGAAGATCAAGCACATGTGGATATATATATATAATGAGATTCTCATGATTTAAAAAAAAAACTATGATTTCCTAGTCAAACCACAATGAGTTTTAGGACTCTTCCTTTCTTTGCTTTGTTTTTGAAGGGTTTTGATTTTGTTTTATTATGTATTGTAATTTCATGATTTTCCTCTTTTATATTTTGATACAAATTTTCTTTTATGGATTACATTTTGTCATTATTTCATTCAGTTTTTTTTTTAAGGGATGAACAGTAACCCTATACAATAAGTTGCAGAAGATTACTTTAAAAACTCTGAAAATCTCATTTCTGATAACATAAGATTGCTTATTTTTTGTTTCAGCTTAAAATTTTACAAAATAGAATACTTTCTTATTTTTGAATAAAAATATATTTAAGTCTTCTTGCAGGGTGGACATTCTTCAACATGCTCTTCCTCTCTCTGCATTCAAGTCATTCTACAACGATACTCTTTTTATAAAATGAGGAGCTTCACAATAAAACCATCTCATCACAATTTTCTTATCACTGCTCATAGTGTAAAATTATAGTTAAAGAAATTATTCATAAATATGGCAGCTTTTTACATTATCAGCAAGTCCAAAGTAAATCATACAATTACTGTTAGTTTTTCAAAATGTTAAAATATGTTAAACACATCTCTTTTCGTGGTATTTAGTTTTAATAATTGTTTGGACAAGTTTTATTTTTGTAATATGCCATTAAAACCGAGTAAAATGGCAGGTAAATATTAGCTTACTCTCTTTATTATGGCCCAATTTGTAACAAATCAATATCTGAAGAACAAATAAGTCCAAATATTTTATTTTTGAGTTAATTTGTGCTTTTAAAGCACTTTCAGTGTGATGTGAACTTATTTTAAACTTTTTTTTTTCACTGTTTAAACACATTTTTGCATACAGCAAAGCAAAGAGTTTATTTATTTCACATCTTGTAAAGTAATAATTCAATCTTGTTATCACTGGTAGCAGTGTTACAACTAGACCTCATGGAGGCCTTAACCACTGTTGTAACTATTTTGGAGAATGCCAAAGAGCCCCATGGAGTTGAAACAACCAGTAAGATAAGTAGTTGTGCCCATGACTAGTAGCAGAATTAAAGTCATTTTCAGAGTATTTCCACAACATACGGTACATCAGAGGTAAAAAAAGGTCACAACTTCAAAGGAACATAACCACTAAAATATCTACTTATACAAGTTTTATCATTCACTTGCACAAGAAGTCTAAACATTTTATTTTTTGTAAAAAATTTTAGGCTATTCCATTGTTAATATCTACATTTTTTCCCCCTAAAATGGAATTCAAACAACCACTTACCTCTGAATGGATAAGTAACTAAACTATTAAACAATCACTGACCAGGTCTTCTCTGCCTTTCTTCTTTTGAGTTTTGTGACTTATCTCATTGACAAACTGCCTCTACCACTTAGTAATCTTCATGCACAGCAAAGTCTACTTCATATGATAACCCAAGGAATCACTTTCATTTTAAGACATCCAAATGAGGGGAGTGCATCTTTCATCTAGATTTTAGTACTTACTTGAATTTCATTATAATGCTAAAAATTATAATTTTGAATAAAAAGAAAGAAAAATAGTTAAAATACCTATCACATAGGTAGAAGTGGTATAACAACCAAAGAGACACTTTCTCAGATCAAAGATAGAAAGTTACTTCACTGAGGAAACAATGCATTGTAATCTTTTAAAGAAGAACTTTAAAAAAAAAAATTATTTAATTATCTATACTCACTGCCATGTTAAATTTTAGTTTCATTCTAAATAAGTAGCTTGCTTTATTAGGAAATTAATATCAGTAACATGACAAAGGGTAATTTAACATGACTTTGTGACTATTTTGTTCTGTTGACAGTTGCACTTATTGAAAACAGGATCCAGGGTGCATTAATGGTGTGTTTTATCTTAAACCCCCAAACATGACTGTTATAAACTTGGAAAGTAGGCACACGATCCAATTAGAAATGACAAAAGGGTCAAAAATCTTAGTAGAATAACAATTCTAGTGACTGCAACTGGCTAAGTAGTATAATAGGTAACATCCAAACTAAGACACTGATGCAAAATGAGAAGAAAACCAGATGAATTTCATTAAAAATTTCCATACACCTTGTAGATGATAGTCTTGATCCATTAAGTATGAAAGGCAAATAATGCATTTATCAGACATCAAACTATGAAGGTGGTGAAATTACACACAAAGGTCATATGAGAGTCCTGAACAATAAATATAGAAAGACTCTATACGAAAAACAAGAAGTCTACTATTTGAGAAGTAGAAGATAACATGGGACTTTTGTTTTGCCACTATGCTAAGACAAAACATTGGTGTTTGGTTAAAGTAATAGAAAACACCAAGAAGGAAGAGGAAATGGTTCTTGCTTCAAGAGGCACAGAAGAAGGGCGAACTAACATTAAACAGGTCATATGAAATGAGCAGGATCTGGCAAGAAGTTGAGTGATTCTTATCCATAACTTCCTATGACTGCTTTACAGAAAGAGGTTAGATTAATTCTAATTACAAAATCTATCCCCAAAGCTGATGGATGTTGAGCACAAGACCAAAAGAGAAAGAACTTGTGCTTGCAAACTGTAGAAGAACTGTTAATCACAAGGTAATTTAACAATGAGAAAACTAATAAATGATGTCCAGATGAAGAGACTATGAACCTGCTAAGAATGACAGAGCTGATTAGCAAAACTATGACCCTGGAAACATGACATTCCCAAAAAATAATGCAAAAGGACTGGTTCTACAGATAAAATATTTAGAACACAAGCACTACTGCCTTCATGGTGATTAATATTCAAAACAATGGTTGGATTGTCTAAGTGAATAATTGTGACAGATTTACTATCATATATTTATTTTAATATCAATCTTTGTTTAAATTAAATTTATATTTAGAAATGTACATAACTTATACTGTTAAATCTGTATTCCAAAATTCCCACCTATTCAATAAAATTGTAGAAAATTATCGAGTGTAAGAACCAACAATATATGTTTGTAGATAAACACTGGTGTATCGTCTATAGTTATATTGTTGTGTAAGCTGAAATTTCAAGAAACTTTCCTCATGCTTAGAAATATAACCAACATGATGTGCCAAAAGACAGGATATATTATCATTTTGCTAAAGTTGGTGTGCTATAAACTTCAGAAGCTATAACTGTGATTGTTATGATTCTTATTAATCACGAACTTCAAGTATTTGACCAGGAACGTTTATAGATTTCGAATATTACAAATCATTTAACTTCAGCAGATTCAATTTGGACATGGGTATTTTTATAAAAACATTATATAACTTCAGCAGTGGACAACTGCCATGTGAGCGGCGACAAACGAAGAACACAGAGCTAGCTAGCTCTCTGTTACGTGAATTGTATCTACATCAACTCAAAATTAATTCACTCATCATGAATGCTTGATAAGATAAAGGAAATTCCCAACCAGATAGAGGACTCAATATTGTTTGTAAGTTTGTAAAACTTTTGTATATAGATCATTATTTGTAATAACCATTATTGTACATTGTGTTATTGTTTGTATATTAAAATATATTTGTATAAAAAAAACTGTGTGTATCAATCTTGTTGGCAAGTATCATAAATTGGATACACAGACATATATTTAATTTCTAAATCTAAATTATCATTTAACTGAGTTTCAAGCTATTCAAAATTGTAATACATTTTGTAATAAATTAGAGGCTCATCTGGTATAAATTGTAATATGTAACACAATCAACTCCACTACATTGCAAAGAGTATAACATGATTATAGATCTGTCAACAGTTGCAGTCAGTTTATATGAGCCAAAGACATTGTCTTACTCCAGAACTACACCTCTCTCAAACGAAAAACCACCTGTGAACATAAGTGAGTAACATCAAGTCACTGAGAGCCCAAGAATACAGAAGGGAAACTCACTTTTTTTTTAACTAAAGCATCACTGAATAATTTCCATTGATCACCAGAAACCACAACAGTGAAGTTTGCTTGAAGGGAACAAGAAAGCAACTTAGATTCCTTAAAAATTATAGAACATAATAGGCAGACAAACGACAAAATATAAAGAAAGAACAATTATGTAATTTCACATTAAAAAAAAATGGTTGTATGGCAGCTAAATTCAATGTGGAGAAGTAATGATAAGAATTCCAAAGAAACTAAGTCCAGCAACTCTTAAATATAGAAAACTTGATCAATGAGGCTTATTCAGAAGCAAGATCAAGTATCAGCTGAAACAAGCCTTCCTCAACATTTGCTAAAATAAGTCAATCATTCAAGTAATAATGAAATGCTACAAAAGAGCAAGGAAATAAGGCAGCAAACAAACAGACAACCTAGGTAAAAACATAAGACATGGCCGTAAGAAAAAGCTCAGAACTGTTATATTAATTTTTGTATAAAGCATAAAAAGTATCCTGAACCTACAGAAGCAAGAGTATGAAGATAAGCATAAGAAATGTCCCACTTTTATTATCCACAAACCCAGTGAATGAGCTCAGGATAGATTACTTAAGTCTTTCACCTTGAAATATGGCAGAATAAAGAATTGGTTGAGACTGGAGAAATCTGTAACAAGACTACAGTCACCAATGGGTTTTAGAACTAGAAATGGCAAAGAGGACTTTTAATATATTTCCTAAACCACCTCAATGGCCTTATTGTTCTGGAGATTTAGTGTATCCTTATCCATAAGATGCACTCATTTGAGATCTGAAAGAAGTGTAAAGAAACATGGAAAAAAAGTGGAGTGAACAGAATAGAAAATGACCTAAAATGCCTAAAGACACAAAAAAAAATTCCAATTGGAGATAATAGAATTAACCTTCCCTCCTTCAACAGGAATTGAAAATTCCCAAAAAACACCACTAAATAGTTTCAGTTGCAAAATTCCATGGAAGGACTGCCAATGAGGATTTCAAACCATAGGGAGCAGAATAACTTTGTAGCGATTTAATAAATTCCTAGCAAAATGAACATCAGAAAGAAGAAAAGCTATGAGCAGAACAATGAAAAGTCAAGGCAGACAAAGCTACTAATAAGAGATTGCAGTTTTGTTCCATAAATTAAAACTAAACATTGACACAAACAGAATAACTCTAAAAATTGGATAAACTCAAGTAGTTATCTATACAAGATTTGTTTATGTAAAATGATATTATTACATAAACCATTGTATTTGTGGTGTCCATTAGACTAATTTTGAACTTAAGTATTCATATATATATATATATATATATATATATATATATATACACACTATTATTTATTATAATAATAATATTATTAGTGTCTATACTTAGTTTATTATTTACTATACAATAAAACAAC
>NW_013666284.1:168501-182448 GCF_000517525.1 Limulus polyphemus
TTTATTAAGTAAATATATATTATACTATAACTATATGTGTGTGTCTATATATATTATATATATATATATATATATATATATATATAAATATATATATACAATACACACAGTTATTTTATTATAATAAGTAAATTGTAAATTTTGGTGGTCATCTAGTTTTTATAGTTTTTACCATACAAATGAACAACATATCCTTTTGGATTCACTACCCTGGAATTGTCTTTAAAATATTATGCTGAACATTTATACAACAACTCTTTGAGGCTTCAGTCATTTTCCCCTTAATATAGTAATGATTTTTGTTTTCCCTATTTTCATTCTTAAGAAAAAATATGCCAGATGTTCAACTTGTTTTAGCACCCTCAAATTAAAACAGAAAAAGTTGTTAGAGAATTTTACTAAGAATGTTTGTAATAAATCAACTTCTCTGGATATCACACTAGGCATGGGATGAAACAATAAGCAGCAGGACCTTAGAGTAAGTTCAACCACAGCTTGAACATCCCAAAATGAAGGAGGATGAAATACAATGATTGAATCATTAATAGCTTGATTTATGATGGTGGACACTTGCTTTTGAGCAAAAAGCAAAAGTCTAAATTCTCTTCTAAAAGCCAGTAACTGATAAAAAGTGTGATCTCTAGATCTATACACATGGGAGAAAAAACCCAAGCACATACTTAAGTACTGATGGGAATCAAGAAAAGGTGGAGAGATTATTTTATTAATCATAAGTTAACTCGTGCACAAGTGCTGGCATAAGATGGTTTAAGAAGAAAGATGAAGAAAATCTGGTCAATGATTGTTTGATGGATTACCTTGATGCCTAGAGGTAATTTACTGTTCTTTAATTAATGTTTTGACAGATATCTCTAGCACCTTAGTGCCATTGTTTAATTTTTTTAACATACAAAGGAAATTAACATTTCAATACAAGTACAACAAACATATCATTAAATAACAACAGAAATGGGTTTCTTAAAAAATCTAGCCATGAGATAAAATAATTAGGGGATACTAGCTACATGTATTTGGTAGTTTTTCATTATATGTCAACTGTTGTTCATCACATATTTCCTTTGAAAAGTAAGATAATTTTATAGTAAAAGAAATCAAAATGGCAATACATTATTATTCATGAATTATATTTTCACCAAAGATATTTCATACTATCTTTAATTTTCCTATCCTACTGCAAAAAGATTTAATTTTTACAAAAGAACTTTGGTAGTTATTTGTGCAGACATGAAACTGTTGTTGAATATTAAATCATACGAGTAATCAGTACTTTAAGAGATTCAGTTGAGAATTTTACCTTAATTACTAATTTTCTCACATGTTCCTTGATGTACTGCACTGACATCCCTTTGTTCTGGACTTTTGAGATCCCTGCACTGGAGGCAGCAGTTTCTTGGAGATTAATTGCTTTAAGTCTTTGAACATTCATCATCATCATTTAGTCTAAGATGGAAAACAGATTTAAAAACTTTGAGTTGGCTTATAGGCAACAATTGATTTCAAAGAACTTACAGGCTATTGAAAGTATTTTTCAGGGTCATAAGTGACAAATAATTACTGATTTGTGATTTAAGCATTATCTAAAATAACACAATGTATAGACAAATGGTTAACTTAAAAGTAAAGACTAAGAACAATCTGAAAAAAAAGAATTCAGAAGACTAAGTGCAAGGTCTTCCAAAGTTTAAAAATTTGGAGTACAAAGGGATGAGGGCATTACAGGTAGATATGTGCTATATGTACTCAACTTTTGCATAACACAAATATATGTTTGTGTTATACAGAAGTTGAGTACATTATACTAAAACAATTTTGGAGCCATAAACATTTATGCTTAATTGACAAATGTGTACCTTCATTATAGCCCTCCAATGCAAATGACTCTGTCATAAGGCTGTAATGTCTAAGGCACACCACTTCTCCCTCCTTACTTCCATAATCTATCTAGTATGTGAGAACAATGGAACAAATTCATTTCAAAAATTGAACAAAAAGACCCATTTTGTTCTCCAAAGGCTTGAAGTATGCAGCAAGATAAATGGATATCTTGTGCAAGAAACATGTGTACATGTGATTTATGGCACTTTTCAGTTGGCAATTCTCCTTGTTTATGTTGTGTTTTGTTACCTGGAACAGCTTTTGCCAATGATGAGTGTTCAAAAATTCTCATCTGTCACAAGATGCCATACTTTGCTTACCAAGGCTGGGTTATGACTCATTGCAGGTCTTTTTGGGTGTTCCTAGTGTCTCAAATTTATCCATATTCCTTTGTTTTCCAATGCAATTAAATATAAGGAATATCCCATCTTGGAAATTCTACATTTCTAATCTGAAAATCTCTTTATTATCCAAGCATATAAATGTTTTGTGTCAGAAAAGACTATTACATATTCTTTATAAAAGTTATTATTTTCCTACACTGAAAACATATTTCCACTCACATAATAGATTTTCTTGTTCAGTGCTTCCCTCTATATGCATAAATGTTTTGGCATGCCACTAGCCATGAAACTCCCACTTATCCCACGATCAACATGGTTCACTGCATCTTCACAAGTAAATTATCATGCAACAACCCTCCACCAACAGAAGTGCAACAGACCCTCCTGATGCATGTTACTCACTCTATTCAATTCCACTTAACCATTCACCTTGAGATTAAGGAAAAATTAAGCACCAGTAGTGGGGAGGAAGTGTGAGCAGAAGTAAGTGCTTATTGGAAATATATTTTCAGTGTAGGAAACTAATAACTTCTGATATGCTATCTTACCTCCATTCACATACTAACTAGAATTCCACATTGAAAAAGTGGAGGGACTGGTGTGAGGGATATAGATAAGCATCCTTCAAAGTATCTGAAGAACACACATGGGAGACTGCAACACTTCTGTACTAGGTATACTCTTTGCCCAGTGTGGTAGTAAGTGTTGCATAAATGGGCGGGAATTGTGAGAAGCACAACCAATAAATGAAAGAAAAATGGATGTGTCTCTTGGCACAGAATGACTATGGTGCAATAGGTCCAAAACCAGGTGGTGTCAGACATACAACTTCCGAACCATGGTAGGAGGAGGGTCCACACCGTCTTCACCTCAAGTTGGGTAGAACAGGAGGAGGAACTTCCATACCATTCAACTAAACAGAGCACGTGTGCAAATCCAAAACCTACACTAGCCATCTGGGAACCCAACATCTGAACAACAGTAGGAAGGGATTTGCCAGTGAGGCAGTTCACTTCAAATCCAATCAAACTGGATCCACTCTATGCTTCATCTGCCTCTGGGTGTGAACCTCATGGAGATGGAGTGCCAGGAGGGACTATATGTGCCCTGCGCAACAATATCCTTCAGATAGGATCACACAGTAGCTGGAGTGCATAGATGACTGGCCGACTCATCAAGCAACCAAAGTCAAGGGGCGAATCAAGCAGGTTCTGCACAACCTCAACCTCTGGGACTAACCACATGGAGGAGGTGTACATGAGGCAAAACCTCATGACCATGGCAGAATGAAGAACCACAATTCCACATGTGTGAGGATTTATGTTGGTTGGTTCTGCTAAGATCCAAAATTAATCACTGGGAACTGACATCCAATCAATAGTAGGGCAAGGGATCCCAACTAGAGGGGTGAACTGAAAAGTGGCAGATCTACTCTAACACCTGTATTATATAGCTGTGATTCATGTGGAGGATCTATGCCATCTATACCAGCAGAACATCACTGTCCTACTCTGTATTGAATAGAATTGAGCACATTCAGGAGATTGCCTCCATGGTCCACCGCCTCAGCGGCTAGGACTCCCATACTCCACTAGATGAAAGGGGGATTATGGAAGAATACTAACACCAGAGACAGTGCATTGAGTGACCAGCAAAATACTATTTTGAAAAGTAGGCCACCCTTGATATATTCAATAAATGGGTAGGTAGGGTTGAGCAGCAATCCCTTTCTGCTTTAACCATGAAAGTCCGTGAGTTAGTACGGTCTGGAACAGACATTGTATTGAAGCAAAATAGTATGAGGAAAATCTACTAGCAGTCTAGTAAAACACCCCATCTCAACAGTGTGCGTTATTGACCATAGGTATACATTAAGACTGGTGTGATCAGCCTACACTCAAAACCAACTTCAATGTGACATCCCATACAACCCTTGCCACACCACCCCATGCAACATCATTCTCACAGGCTCAATCCCAACCAGGTGATGCACCTGGAATAGCAGGGTGTGACAAAAACAACATCTCCCGGATAGGGATACACAGAAGCTGGAGCACATAGATCACCACCTGATGTCCCAAGCAACCACAGTCCACAGAACAAATAGAGCCAGGACCACACATCAACCTCTGGGACCCACTGCACAGAGGTGGAGCAACTAAGTCACTAAGCAGCTGATAATATACCCCTCAATGATGTATGGTAAACTGTACAGTGTGGAATTTTATGATGTATGGATAGGTATACCTGGACAGGCAACACTTGCCATTGAACTGATTCTGTGACCTGATAAGAACATGTCTATGTAAGAAAAAAGGAAATGCAAATGTACCAAGTTACAGTCTAACTGAAGAGTGAAGTATGACAACAGGTGAAAGACAGTACCCAGACTAGGAAGAAATAGCCACTCAGTGAAGAAAGTGGAAGATGAATATGTGAAGAGTAGTCTACATGCTCAATTGATGATTCTCTTCCAAAGGATGAACTGGAAAAATACTTTTGAAAAAAGGAGACATGGAGGAACACACCATACTGATAAGCTAATGAATCCAGCCCATCAGGGAATAAAAGGGAAAAGCCACGCTGTGAGGAAATGGTTCAGTGAACAAAGAGGCAGAATGGGAGACCACAGATGGAAACCGTGTAGGCAATATAACAATGAAGATCATGAACAGGATACAGAAGTCTATGCAGATCCTATTGGGAATAGAGGTGGGAAATCAGCAGAAATGAAGAACTCCCCTCACAAGCTACCAAAGATTCAGGCAGGTATGATTGATCCGGATAAATAAGAACATATGTGACCAAAAAAAATTATCAACATAGATCAAGAATCTGGAGAGGAAGGAAACACTAGGTACTTGGATGATGTGGCAGCGAGAAACAGGGAAAAGGTAGGACATGAAAATGGGGATACAAAGAAAAGGTAACATACCAGAGAAATCAAATCCAAGAAGACTGAGGGTGACCTGGCTGATTCCTCATGAGAGGTACGGTCTTGCACAGCAGATGGTTGAGGAAACAGGCTGTCAAAATTTCCATCATCATGAAAGGTCAGGAGAAGAGGGATAAACCATGTAAAGTCCAATCTTCTGATGAATGAAAGCTGAGACCTCCTCAGTTTAGGTCCCTCATACCTGAAGCCTGTGTCACAACATTCAAAATAGTAGTTACAGTAGCTGAAGTCTCAACACGAAAATTGGAAGTCATATTTGACTATAAACAAGTTGAAAATCCAAGAAAAAGGTTAACAAAATGTAAAACCAATGAAGATAATTTAACTTGGTAATAAACTACAGTTAACAAAGAATTGTAGGAACTTGAAAGCACTAGTTTGGAAAAGAAAGTATCATAAAACTTTGTATAAAGACGTAGAATGTCTGAATGTGACAACTGCTTAATGAGAAGTGATGGTCAGGTGGAATCAAATAGAGGGAGTAATGTACATCAGCAGGGTGTATTGCATCCCTATTGGTGAAGGGTTGTCACATAATTTGCATGTAAAAACACAGTGAACCACATTGATTGTGGGGTAGATGGGAGTTTCAAGACTAGTAGCATGCAAAAAACTTTTGCATATAGAGGACAGCACTGAACAATAAAAGCTATTATGTAAGTGAAGGTAAGTAAACAAATTTTGGTAGCATCATACTATCACACTACTTATATGTCAAACTTTAGTTCTGAGTTATGTCATTCTAGTGCAACTTTATAATGACTGTCATTGTCACGTGACTTGCTGATTTTTATATTCAAATTTGTTTTAATATAACATACTCAATACTCTTTATTTAGCTTCAAATTAGAAAGAGAAGGAATGGATTTTTACCTACTCATAAATATAAATACAAAGTGCTCCTGAATACCTTACCATTTTCCTGCTTTATCTTTATACTATTTTGAAATTATAATTAATATCTCAGTGTTTTATAATGTAACAACAACATTAATCCTATACAGTAACGATATTAAACATTTACCAAGATATGACAAGGTTGCTAAAATTTCTTTTATTCATTCGGTTTTAACATGCTATGAAATTCAGAATTTGGGGGACTTTACTACAGTTTGTAGCATTTCAGTATAACAAATTAACAAAGTTGATACAGGATAAATGTTACAGAGGTCATTGTTAGACTTCCCACACTAAAAAATAATACCATAAAACTTGCATGATAGGTCTCAACACATGATTATAGCCTAATTAAGTTCTAAACATTCAGGTTTCCTACGCAGTATCAAGTGTTCTGTACTGAAGAACACACTAATTTTTCAATATCATCATATTTAATAATCATGAAAGGACAAGAATACACTTTTAGTGACACTTAGCAATACTTAAGACATTGATAACATGAAACAGCAATAAAACCAGTTAAAATTGTTACATCTCCGTTCATTAGTTGATTTTCCGTAAATTCGTTCCCACGAAACTTTAGCGACACAAGTCCTTTCTTAATAAAACTGGTTTATTCTTTCTGAATATAACTTTACCGATACACTTATTTTCAAAAGTCGCTCTATAACAAATGCTATAACAATGAATGTTAACTTCAACAATACTTTCTGACTGCAGTTCAATTACTCACTACCTACACACATTGTCACGTCACGCCGTAACCATCTTATATATACCAGACCACCCCCAATCTAGCAAATGCTAGAGCACTCCCGAAGGAACAAGATAGTTCTAGAAAACGGGTGGCATGACACTAGTCACGTGATCTCACTGACGCAACAAAATATTTGTATACTTACACAATCTTGCTACTTTTGCCCCCAGATTGAAATATTGCAGGCCATGTTAAAACAAGAAATTATCAGCTACTAAAACAACTTTTTTGTTTTTATTGAGCTATTTTACTAGTTGCTAAGCATAAACATTATCACTTTTATATCTCTATACATGGTCCTGAAGTAGGGCTTGGAATACAGTCCAAGAATATCATCCAATAAAACAAAAAAAGAATACTTAAGTATTACGTCGTGAAATAATTTAGAATGTAACCCAAAGTGATATCTACCAAAACAAATGACATGTGTACCTAAATTCCCTGAATATGTATTAGCATCAAGTCTCAAATATCATTTAATAAATTCAGAACATATACCTCAATTTTCTGATCTAAATTATAGGCTTGATACAAAACCCAAAATATCATCTAATAAGGCCAGAAATAATATTCAAGATTCCTTGAGCTGAAATACAATATTATTAATTTCAGGTCAAAGCAAAATAATGACTACAGCTAATTTAATATAACATTCTCTCTATACAGTTGGGCACAGAACCAACTAGAGGGGTTCTCAGTAGAGTGCACACCTCTGCCACACAGCACTGATTATATTTGGCTCTCAAAAAATATGAAAATGTGCCCTTATTAACAGACACTGACCAGCTTCAGCAGGTCAATGAGGAATAATATTCTACATATGTCCACGAAGTTTCATCAAAATCTGATCAGTTTCAAATGAGTTATAGATCAAAAATAGTGTGAAAAATCAGTCCCCATGCTAATACATAGGGATTTTTTGAATTTTCCTGACCTTACTGTGACCTTGACTATCCAAAAACTGATCGCTTCAAAGTTTGGTTATAATCCAAATGTATATCAACTTTCATTCAAATCTATTCAGCCATTCAAGAGAAATTTTGCTGACAAACATACACACACAGGGTTGAAAACATAACTTGTGTCCACCTTTGGTGGCAGAGGCAAAAATGTTCTTTAAACAATGCCAAGACACAACTTCTATTTCTATCTTAATAATAAAAGTGTTAGCAAAGAACTAAACATCTTCCATAAAGTAATTTCCTAACTTGAAAAAAAAAAACAAAGATCTTAGCTTAGTACAGAGCCAGAAGTATCCTCCAATAAAGCCAAAATAAGAGAATTTGAAGTTAAAAACATACATAAAACACTTCCTGTGCTACAAGGGAACTACTGTTCTATAGAAGAGACATCTGATGTCAGCCAGACATACATACATACAACTGGAATTTTATGGTTTACAATAAAGTCTAGATGCATTGGTGCTGTGTAATGCAGTCACAGAACCCACAAATAAAATAAGCTGTTTCCTGTCCAGAAAGTAAGCAGCAATAGCTCAGGCAATTATCTGTCTGAGGAGGGATTAAGTCCAATTTTTGTTCTGCAATTATGAATGATCAGTTATCTATTTTCATACTGGAATGGTTAATGGTATGGTAAGTTAAGTGGAAGTAATTAAGGCTAGCAGTAAGAAAGGTTTGCATCCAATGTACCACATTCAAAAACATGTACACAGTTACCAATACATAGGAGATTACTAGTTGAGGTCTTTGAAGAAACTTAACAACTTATTGGGGGAATATGTCAATATAGTTGTGGGACCAGATCATCAATTGGATTGAACAACTGTCACACAGCATCACAGATACAGAAGATATCCGATTAATGAACTGCTGCACAGACTTCCCTGGAACACTAGAGATATAGCCAGTGCTAAGGCACAGTGGATGTTAATAACTGAGATCATAAAACCTCCTGAGAGTGCTTGGCCATCTCCAATAGTGATTGTCATGAAGTAGGTACACTGATACACTCAGATTCTGCATTTATCTTAGATGGTGAATTCAGTAACTCGCATTGATGTCTTTTCCTTACTATTAACATATGAACATCTGGATGTGTTGCAAGAAGCCTGTTAGTTCAACACATTAGACCTTGCATATAGATACTGACTAGTTCAGTTGGATGACTAGAGCAGACCTAAGATTGTTTTCAGAATGCAAGATGGCTTGTATAAGTTTTCTTTCATTTTGTTTGACCTGTGTAATGGAGCATACACTGGTGGAGAAGTGCCTGATCTTTGCCAACAACATTTTAATTTTTGGTCATGCAGTTGAGTCTGTGGCAAAAGACCTGAAAAAGGTATTCCAGAAAACAGAAGAGCAGCCTTGAAACTAAAACCAGGAAAATGGGTGTTCATGTACCTGGAATGCAATTTATCAATCATATTGTGAGTAGTAAAGGAATATCCATGGATCTTGAAGAAATAACAGTGCATGATTGGGCTTAGCCTGTAACCAAAAGAAAAGTCTGCATTTCCTCAATTTTTCCTCATACTACTGACAGTTTGTAGTCAAGTTTTCCAAGATCATCTTTTATTAAAGCAGACACACACACTTAAGAGGGAATGAGAAATGTGAGTAAGCATTCAAGTCCATGTAGTGTACTTTACTAGAAGACCCAGTGTGAGCATATCCACAAATAAATTGAGTTACTGCTAGACACAGACTCCACTGATTGTGGAATTGTAGCAGAGTTGTCACAGTTGCAGAATAGAATAGAATGTCTAATCACATATGCTCATGGCTCTTGAATGCTTATTCTACACAACAAAGAAAGAACTACTTGCAGTTGCAGTCTTCATAAAACAATTTCTACACTACTTGCATGGTAGAAAGTTCACATTTCAAGTGAATTATGCATTGCTGAACTGGTTGATGAATTACCCAAACCGAAAAGAATGCTAGCATGCTGGATAACAATGTTACAGAAGTATGTTCTTCTCAGTGAATGGTGGGAACTTATCTGTTCATTAAATTCCATGATCCTAGGCATTGTTTGGGAGTTGGGACCATTTCTACCATAGCCACAACATGCCATACAGGGATATTTATACTAGTGGATGGATGCCATAATGAACACTTCAGGAGCTCTGGAAAAAAAGTAACTGAAGTACTTAAAACTAGAATGCTTGCAGTGATGCAAGGTAAAGCATGACCAGCTCATACTGAGGAATGTAGCAGGTATGTATGTAATCTATGGCATTATATGAGTAGTTACAAGTGCAATATTATTATAAGCCACCACTCAATAATTCTCAGTCAGTGTTACATATAGTAGTCCCCAGAGCTTTGAGACATGAGATTCTCCAGAGTTTGCATAATACAATTACTAGAGGACACCAAAATGTTACATGCACTTCTATTAACATTCAATGCTGGTTTTTCTAGCCCCATTAAAGCTAAGGCTTTTAGCACTGGTGTGAATACTGTATAGTGTATGCCATCAGAAAAGAAAAAAAAAGCAGGCCTAAACAGGGTAAACTCCAGCAAATAATTCTCTGCAGATAATAGCATGAATATGTCTGATCCACTCCCAAAGCTTATCCATTAGTCAACACATCTGCATAGTCCAGTTTTAAAGCATCTGAAGAGATCTACGCAGAACATGAAACTAAAAAGCAAATTGTTCTGTGAGATGTGTAAAGCAGTGGGTATGATGAAGACCTACCTTTCACATTATCACCTCCAGTCTAATGGTTTAATAGTGAATAATAAAGACTGTCAAGTGTATGCTTGCTTATTTTGTTAATCCCAACTGTCTCGACTAGAAAGCACACTTATATTACATCAGCAGTTCCCAAACTTTTGTCATTCATATCCCCCTTTAATAAATATGTTTTATTTTAAACAAATGAAAGAGTGAGTTAAGTGACAAGATATAATACACGGATACACATTATCTGTTGTAATAGTTTCTTATTATTTTCATTAATAAAAATACATTAAAATGATTAATTTTGCATCATTGCACTATTGACTCAACCCAATTACTCATGCTCCCCAAAGAGGTCATTTGCACTTCCATTTGGAGCACACCCTATTCTTTGGAAAACACTGCCCTACATTATGATGGTGTACCACACAATTGAACAGAATATAGATCAACAGATTGTTCAATGAATACACTCATATTTGGTCAAGAAATCTTGCTCCCTATAGATGTAATGTATATTCCTCCACCTAGAGAAGATGTCCAATTATGTCCACAAGCAAATGTGGAGTAATTAAGGTCTGCATTAGTTGATGGGCATGAGTTTGAACACCAGCAACTGGGAAAGCTCACCACATGACAGAAGATGTGCTAGGGTACAACAGTGAAGGAATTAATGTACCAGAGTGGATATTTGGTGTGGCTTTGGCACATACCAACAATTCAGAAATTTCTTGGTTTCAGATGAAATGGACCACATTTTCTACTCCAAAGGCTCAGTCCATTATTAACATAAAAGCTACAGCAGTTGAGGAGCATACAAAAGTGCACAATACACTTCCATCAGCTGAACTGGCTTCATCAATAGTCAAAAGAGGATATAGTCTCATAGCTTATTTGTTTGAATATCTATTTCAGAAAAATACTCACTGTTTTCAAAAATTATTAGTTTGTTCTTTTCAAGATTATGGAAACTTGACAGGCTTATGATGCAAAATTAAAATTAATCATGGCTTGTGCCATTATTCAGACCCTTCAGCTGACAACCTTCATAGACACACCAAATATGTAAGTATAATTTCCACTACTAAATGTGACTCAATGTAACATAAACAAAAGGCAAGACTCAGTTGTACATTCATAATGCGTGTTTCATAAGGAGTCATGTTCATAACGTCAATCATGAGATTCTTTCAATATAATGCATATAACAAGTTGAATTTTCATAAAGATTTGATTATGCAAGTTTTTGTTCTTGATAAATGAATTGAATTATACTGGAGTTCCTATACAAAGTACAGTGTTTAAAATTCTTCATTAAAAAATATATATAAGATAAACAATTCATTCCTGTTGGTCAATTCCCAAACTTAGTAATTTATACTTTTCTTTATTTAAACCCCTGTATGTATATGTTGATGTTAGCTATACACAACTGTTTCCATTTAAGTATGGTGTGAGTGTTAAAAATTTAGTTATTTTCAGAAGCAGTAGTTTATCACAAATTTCTTTACATAACTGTACGAATCATAGAATCATACGTTACGTTATTCAATTGTTATGAATTGCCACTTGTTGTATTATTGCATCCTGTTACTAGAACCTTCTCAGTTTTTCTTGTTCTTTTGATTGAGTATTATTGCATCATAATATCTCCTTGTATATAGAATGTTCTAGGCCTAGTCAGACTATAAATACGCATATAACACAGTTATATATAGTTCATTAGATAGATCTAGACTGAGTGATTGTGAATATAGCCATAAAGGGCATATAGTGGCAATTTCAAAAGTAAAATTATCACAGATTGTATTGTAATAACAGAGAAAAAATAATTTGTCTTGTCAATTGTATTGTAAAGTAATTGAACAAACCTGCATGGACTTTGATGAAAAGAGACAATTATTTAAAGCTCTGAATACAACTGTGATAACCAACATTAACCAATAGTGCAATGATAATTTGTATATACATTTGACTTGTTTTAATATGTTATTTTGAAATAAGTGGACTGTGTGTTTGTTTATTGTTAAAATTTATCACCAACAACTCAGACACCTACTGTAAAGAATCCGGCCCATTCATACATAAAAACCTGACAGTTGAAATTATGAAACTGTAAAATGGTTTGGTAGATTTTGTGGTGTATGCCAATAATTAACTATATTTTACACATTCAGTGGATATATATCTAATGTTCATTTAGTTTGGCTTTCTGCCACTTTGCTTTTTTTTTCAAGTATTCCTTGACTCTGCTCATACTATAATAATTTCAAATAGGTGAAAACATATTATCCTGACTGGGTTTTGAACACAGGACTTACAGCTCACACAAGCATCCTTTGATTGTTTATGTTGTACCATCCAAGCTATCAGGGCTTCAAGCTCCATCTAGTTTATTACATCCTCTCTCCAATTTTAATGGCATTCCCCTTTTCAACCAATCTCAAATATATTTCTTGATCATAGAACTTCGACCCACCATTATGTAATAGATGTGAATGTTTTTTACATAAACGTATATAAAATGCCTCTAATTTTTTTTCTTTCATTTCACACAGCAACCTATCGATTTATTCCTTTTGCATTACCAAATATTAACATTAAGCAAGAACTATACAACTTAGAAGAAAGAAAAAGAAATAGGAAAACAAAATTATCTAAAAAATACAAATCTTCAACTATCAAGTACAAGGTGCTACTTATCAAAACTTTTCCCATTAAAAAAACAAAAGTAATACTATTAGTTGACTTCAGCAGACAACGGAGATAATCGGTATGCACCAAACTCTCATAGAAAAATCCTACAGCAATTAACAGTTCAGCTAAAATTACAGAAATTAAGTCAAATGAATTAAACTTTTCTTTCTTTGGAGTCAACCAAAGTGGGGTTCTTCTTTCTTCCTCATCATAGTGTATTAGATATCCTATATGCTATAGGTCTTTAAATTCAGATTACACAGGCCTGCAAACTTAAACTTCATAAAAGTTGTTTTGGTTTTAATAACGTATTTTCCATAATTCAGCTATGTAGATTTTGAAAATGATTTTAGTTTTTTCTATCCCGTAAGGATTTTTTTTAGAAATCGGAAAAAGAAAAAACTCACATCAAATTATTATTTCATTTACCACAATGAATGTTTTTTTATTATTATTATGTTTGTTATGTTTTGGTTCTAGAATGATTGATAATACTCTCATGTTGCAATTGGTCTAGAGAAATCTATAGCCAATGGTTGTCAACATTTTAAGCATAACAAAATGTGACCCAATTTCAATGAAAATGATTCACTTATGTAGAAGTACTAAATAATGGCTGGAGACGGCTTAAATGGGTAATGAAGAAAAACTTTAATATAAGTTTAACATGACAGCAAATGTACAACGTTTCGACAAGGTTCTGTCATCATCAGGTAAATTGTTAATTAGTAAATTAGTAAATT
>NW_013666284.1:183227-193980 GCF_000517525.1 Limulus polyphemus
ATAGCCAATGGTTGTCAACATTTTAAGCATAACAAAATGTGACCCAATTTCAATGAAAATGATTCACTTATGTAGAAGTACTAATAATGGCTGGAGACGGCTTAAATGGGTAATGAAGAAAAACTTTAATATAAGTTTAACATGACAGCAAATGTACAACGTTTCGACAAGGTTTTGTCATCATCAGGAACAAGATGATGACAAACCCTTGTCGAAACGTTGTACATTTGCTGTCATGTTAAACTTATATTAAAGTTTTTCTTCATTACCCATTTAAGCCGTCTCCAGCCATTATTAGTCTCAAAGTGGGTTCCTCGTCATCGAATTTATGTAGAAGTACATATGATGTTTTGTGAAAAATATGTATGTGATGGAGAAAAATGGATATCATTTTCAGATTCATTGTACAGGAATTACTGTAGAACATGCAAAAATTCCAAAACAATAAAACCATTGCAGGCCTGTGTTATCTTCCTAAACCTTCAGGAAATAAGAAGAAAACTCCAAGTTTTCTATCATACATAATATTTATACACGTATGTATTTTGTTTTAATAGAAACTAGTTTCAACTGAACCTATTCATTGGTTTAATGCAATGGATATTTCAACATGGTCAAAGCTTTTAATCTCTTGAAGTCCTTTTAAGCTGTTTTAATACACACATATATCTATTTCTTTAAAATTTGATCTTCCACAAAAAGAACTATTTGCCTATCAGAGGATATTTATTGTCACAGTCAGTGAAATTTTATTACAGTAGAACTTTAGATATGTAGGGTTGACTTTTTTTCAAAAGCCAGTTGCAATCCATTAAAGTCAGTGAAATTGTCTAAATGTAAATTTAGTCACTGTTTAAATCATGAGTCCAAATATTAAGTCATTAAACCTGGAAAGAAATGTTTACTTTCTTATGAATGTAAACTAGTTTTGATGTCAACATTCCACTAGGTTATTTCTAGAACAATTGTTTTATCTTTCATTAGAACAAAAACTTATTTCCAATCAAGATTACCTTTTCAAGTTATTAATCTTAGATACAAAAATGAAATACTATTAGTGATTGTGTAGCATCAATAACCAACGACAACATGAAACAGGAGAGAACATGTGCTCCTTCAAGACTGTCCTTATATACATACAAACACCCACCCTGAAGAAAAGTAAAAATTTAACCCCGCCCTTTTTTTTCTAGGATATCATTGATTCCACTCTTAAATTCCTGTTAAGCACTGGCCTTCACTACTGCCAATGGATACTCATTGTATAAGCCAATCACTCTCTTTAAAAAATAAAGATGACTAAACTGAAGCCTAACCTACATATTTCAAATCTTAAACTTGTGTTCTCTTGTCTTCAGAATAAAGCACAAAAAAAGAGGGGTCTTCATCCTTTTGATTTTCTATGTAAGTGGCTTGTTGTACAAGAAATTAGCGTTCAATAATTTCCTTTCTCAAGAGAAAAAAAGTTAAGAAATCTTTATTTGTCGTTTGAAGATAACTCTTCCATCGTGAGAAACACTAACATTCGTCCTCAGAACCTTTTCAAAAGTCAGTATCCTTTAATAAATAAGGTTTGTTTGTTGAATTTTCATGCAAAGTTACTCAAGTATTATCTGCATTAGATGACCCTAGTTTTGAAGTGATAAACTCGAAGGAAGGCTGCTAGTCAACACTACTCACTGCCAACTCTTGGGCTACTCTTTACTGAAGAATAGTGAGAATGACTGTCATGTTATAATGTCACCATGGCCAAAATACACAACCTATCAATATCATTAATGTAAATAAGAAAAGAAAATAACACAAAGTAACTTCATAAACTGGTTTTAACAATCAATTTATGCAAATATTAAAATAGATTTAAGTTTTCTGCAAAATTCAAAATAATTATGTAATAAT
This sequence comes from Limulus polyphemus, assembly GCF_000517525.1. NCBI lineage: Eukaryota > Metazoa > Arthropoda > Merostomata > Xiphosura > Limulidae > Limulus > Limulus polyphemus. The sequence goes on from NW_013666284.1 coordinate 185,127, forward strand.
AAGAAATACACATAACATTAATAAAAGATTTAAATATGTAAAAAAACAAAACAAAAAAAACACTTTAAACCAAAAATGACAAAATATTTAATAAAACATTTTTCCTTTTACAACAAGATTTTTATTTCCTAACATACACAAAAAATATAGCGCAAATTTAAATGACTGAAATTAAACTTAAGAGAATGTGGCAGAAGGCCATTCTGCCTATTGAAGTCACCATTCCACATTAAAAAGATATTTTCCCAATAAGCAACCTGCAAGTAAGTTACCATAGCACTAATATATTTAAAAAAGAAAAATAATATCACCTCTAGTTCTTCAATGCTTCAGAGAAAACAAGATCAAATCTTTGAGTCTTTTACAGCTAAAACTTTTCAAACCACAAATCCATTTGGTAATCTGCCTCTGAACTTTTTCATTTCCAAGGGATAATAAGGGGTGATTTGGACTCTTGGTTACCTACTTTTCTATTTTTAACTTGTATGAACCCACACAACCACCTTTTTAGAAAAGTAATAATGTCCTAACTGGAGTTGTGTTTGTATTTTCTTTACCTCAAACTTATGTCTTCTAGTCTTACTGTTGAATCACTTTTCATGGAAACATCAGCTGGATTTTTGAATTCTAAATCTCTAAAAATCATAAAAGTCCACAATTATGTCTCCTCAAACTGTTCTCTCCACTGAAAATATGTTGAGATTTCAACCTATCTCTATACAATAATACCTCCAAACCTGGAATCTTTACAACTCTTCACTGAACCATCTGCAACAGCTCAACACCCTTTCTTACATAGTTAACCAAAACTGAATACAATATTCCAAATGATGCCTAATCAGCAAAATACAGAGTGAACTGATGACCTCTTTCATTTTGTATTTAATGTTTGAATGTATAGAACCTAAAATCTTAGTTACCTTATCATTAGCTAATAAGCTTTGTGTAGGAAACTTTAGAAATTTTATAACAGCTATGCCCAGAATTTTTCCTCATCAACTTGTTTTTCCAGCAAAGCTACAAGACTAATTAACATTGTGTTAACATAAAAACACAACTTACTTTGATTAACATATAAAACAATTAGTATGTAACTTTAAATATGTACATGAACTTGTATCAGACATTCTTAACATTTATACTTGTGTTGCTTTGACTTTTACTTCCCTCTAACATTAATATATTCTGATTTGAAATACTTATGAAATAAATATCATTTACAAACTTCTAATTTACTGGCATAATCAATGTAATTAAAGAACAATACAAAGATCAGAGGACCTAACACTGAACTTTGAAGTCACTTCTGACATTAATACCCTGTGACTACACCCCTTTAATAATAACCTTCTGCTATTTCTCACCTAATCAATTCTCAATTAATTAGCTTATCTTCTACCCAATATACAATTTCCTAACAAGTCACTTAAATCACATAAATGACACCTTACAAAAAGCCTTTTGAAAGTTCACATGCACTAAATTCTTTGCATTATCCATATCTAGATTAAATATTTTAAAGAAAATCAGCAAATCTGTGAAGACACACCCTGCCCTTCCAAAATTCATGTTGACTAATTTTGATATTAAGAAACTTGACTAAACTTTTGCAGCATATTTTTCATAATAGACTAGTAATTTCTCAACCACTGAAGTAAGATTAACTGAATAGTAATTATTTGGTCATTATCTCTCTCTTATAACTCTTAAAAATTGGCTAATTGTCCAGCACCTTAGCTATTAATGGATTCATTAAAAACTGAATTGAATGGTCCATAAAACTGCAGTTTGTTTCCTTCATTATCCTAAGATAAATATCATCTAATCCACGTGCTTTATCATCCACCAGTTTTCTAATACTGAATCTTATCGGCTTTAATTAGTCCAAACTTCATTCAAGGATATCAGATACTCTCTCAGATAAAGAAATACTTGCAGAATCCACTTATCTTCCCTGGTAAGAAACTGATGATAAAAGGCACTTAGAAGTTAGATTCTCAGCCACCTTGTAATAATCAGCCAAAACCCTTAAGCATGCTTAAATATCCCTTACTATCAGTGTTAACATTTTCAACCATTTCTCACCTATTTTCTAATAACTTATTTTAACTATTTCTCTAGTAACTTTATAGGCCTCTAAAACTTGCAATTTAGCAATCCATTTTATTCTTCTAAATTTGTAATGCTTTTTCCTTAATATTTCCTTTGTAAGCAATTTGGGCTTAATTTTGGCATTTATAGTTTTTCATAAACTTATCTCATTTGTGGTAAATATATAATATTGTGTATATCAGTCAAAATTAAACTAAAGTCCACACTTTTTTTTTTAATTTAGACATAAAGATCCTAGTTTCTGCACATTCACATGCTCTATCTGTAACATTTGGTAACATGGTGTTACCCAGACATATCAGTAAATATGTTTTCAAACCTTTACTTTAGTTAAAGTAAAGGTTTAACACTTTATCATAATCACATAAATCTTTCTCATTCTGCACAACATTTATCAATTATTCTCACTTATACAGTTTATAGGCCATATTTTTATCAAACAATAAGATTTTCCAAGTCTTCATACCTTAAATCATAATAAATGCATTACTCATTAATGTTATACTTTTATTAACTCAAACTGCATATCTCTTAACTTAGTCGGTTAATCTTCTTCACTTAACAAAACAGACTTTAACATAAATTAAATTCACAATTAATAAGAATTCAACATGCAAGATTAAAATGTTAGTGCAACTGATTATCTTCTTGTTTCAACGTTATTGTAACTTCTTTTTTTTTTACATAAGTCTACAGCACAGCTTGAGTCAAACTCAAATTTGTTTAGTTTCAAAGTCAAATCATACAATATGAATATGCCAACTGCATAGCATAAAATCAAAAGAATCACATACACAACCTGCTAATGCTATTCTTACCTTTAGTCTTTACTGTTTACATCTGTCATCCATTAGCCATATTCTATACTGCTAGTGTTAATGTTGTAAAACTAAAAGACATTGTGAATGTGATGTGGCCCTGTGCATACTCATCTGGTACTGGTATTGCTAAATTACTTTGAATTTGCAGTGTTAGATTGATCATTTAATGCGACACTACAAGTTCAATTTCTACTTCTAGTGTTCTAATTTAAAGTTCAACTTCAAATGTGTAACCTTTGGTTAGTATATTGTATAGCCAACTTTAAAAAAAAATTTTTTCAAGTTCTTGCGTTACTAAACATTTTTGTCAGCCATTTTCTCCTACTTAATACTTTACCCAGCGATTTTGCTTGGAATGTATTTTAAGTCATAATTTAAAACCTTCTAAAAATACATCTTTGCATTGGAACTTGGAAGCCCCTCGCTATGTCTCACATGTTAATCTTGATTCAAGTGGCTACTTGGTTTAAGATTGCCGGTAGTTGAGAGATCTCTTTTTTGATTGGGTATTACTATTAAGACACACATGAAAACAGACAGGTATACTTTGGCGCATGCGTGAATGATCCATTGTGGTCTTCCTAAAAAATTAAGCTTACGAAAAGGAATCATAAAAATACAATATGTAATTCAAATAAACATTTTAAATTTACACCCATATTCTTTCTAATCTAAAAATCGTGTAAATTCAATTACCACAGTTATAACGTCTGAAACGATAAATCGCTTCTCATTGTTTTCCACCCAGCATTTCAACTTAATAATGGCGTTCTTGCCTGAGTAAAGACTTTTATAGATATTTAACGCGCATGAGTACAGGATTAATGTATTACGAAAAGCAAACTTCATATTTCAATAGTAGTTTATAAACACATGTTGTGAGAATAATACAGGTTGATATAAACCTGTTTAACTAATTTTATAAAAACCGATAAAATAATAATATATATATAATAAAATATATAGTGGATACAATGTAGTGATCTCACTTAAACTGAAACAGCATGAAGAATAACATGTTCTACTCCGTAAAGAGCAGAGATGAACGTAAACAAATTGGTTAAAATATTGTTACGTCTCTGTGTTCGTTTGTTAATTTTCCGAAAACCTTCAGCAATACAAGTCCTTCCTTAAATAAAACTAGTTTCTTCTTTCTCAATACAACTCTGCAATACATTTAATTTCCACAGTCACTTTAAATACACGCTATAATTCACAATGATTCACGCACTTACTTACAGTCACTACCACGCTTGACTCAATTGTACGTCTTTATCTATGCCTGTCTGCAATTCAATTCCGATTAATTTGTCTCACGTTATCCAGCGCACTTATATACAGGAATAGAGGGCGCCTAGCACATACTGGATTATTCCTGATGTTCCCCGATCCTTCTAGAATATCATAACGTGTTACCAGCGTCACGTGACTACCGCTGTCGTAACAATATATAAATTAAAGAGAATTGTGGATTTTTGTTAAAGTAACATATTTATTGCTGTAGAGCTTTCGACTACTAGTACTATGCAAAAATAAATATTTGAACTCGAGAGAAGTCCAAAAGTTTCTTTAGTTCAGTTTTATGATACATTATGAGTCTAAATGCATATTTAAATCAAAAGATGTTATACGAAAGAGCTCGAGAAAATATTGCAAAGTCTAGTCCTCTAATGAAAGAAAACTGTTTAGTTTTCAACTGAAAGTCTTACAACCTATATAGTTTCACTAAACTAACGATAGGCAAACTATAGGCCTAATTCATAAATAAAACTTAATAGTCACGAACTTGTAACTTCCCGGTGGTTCAAAGTCCGAGCGTCTTCAACGCTAAAAATCGAGTTTCGATACTCGTGGTGAGCACAGCATCTATAATCTATTGCGAGCTATGTACTGAATAGCAAAACAAATGTACTTGTTAAATTTCCTCAAATATCTACGGCACAAACTCAAAACATTACAGCACTCCACTGAATTAATAACTCACTAGTTTGTTTAAAGTAAAGCACAAAGCTACAAAAGCCGTATTGTTATCTGTACGTAAACCTGAACTTGGAGTTTCTTATATCTTACAAGTAAGGTTGTTGTTTTGAAGTTAAGTATAAAGCTACACAATGGGCTATTTGTGCTCTGCCCACCACGGGCATCGAAATTATAAGTCCGTAGACATACCGCTGGGCGACTGGAGGGCTACTAACTAATCAAGAATTCTTTTGTGTTCTTCTTTCATTACAATATTCTCTCCACAACTGTTTAGAAAATTCAAGACATCACGTGAACGTTACGTCAATTTTTATTTTGACCAACAAGGCATTATTTATTTCTTTGTTGACTTATAGTGTCTAAATTGGTTGTTTTCTTTTCTGTGCCTTATGGTAAAGGATGGGATGAGTTCTTGTCCTTCACAGTCACTTGCTGTCTTATTAAGGGGGAAGTTTTCTCCAGATATATATTCAAAGAAATCCACCAGCAACTCCACCTTAGTAATACTCTGAAAGTGGTCTCGACAGGAATCTCAGACTCTCCGACAGGTCAACTGATTTCTGATGAAGCTATCACTTAAGTTAAGGCTGCTCTACCGTTAACATCTTTCTAAAGATAACCAGGAGGGATGACTCTTGGTTTGGACCACTTATTCTTTTGGATTTTACTCTGTTGCACTTCATATTAACTGTTTTCGTTATTACCATTTGCATTTATCTTTGTTGATACTTGAAATCCAGCCTCTTTTGGTATAATCGTCGTATAATGCTTGGGGACTTCCTGGTCGCAAACGATAAAGCTATTTGAAACTAGTCTAACCTCTCACCCATGTTTCTGCATGCAGTCAGTACCCATTATTCACTCCTCCTCGATGTGGGTAACCACACATCATATTGTCTTCTAGAGAAGCTTCCCATGACGAGAGTGACTTCTACTTTTCCTCTTACTAAAATTCTATATCCACCTGCTGTTTGCATCGATCCATCAATCCATTTCTGGAGGTAATTTCCCATCTTTTGTTGCCAAATGGGGATGAAAATTTTGTAGCTAAAACCAGCAGCGATCAACATTTTGCAAGGCTTTACGTCAATGAATTCATTAACTCGTGTTTTCTTTACCCAGTGAACTTATTACCTCATATGGAGCAGATGGTGTTCTCAACCTCAAGATCTCATCTCCTTTGTTCAATACAAACGACTGTTTCATCTCAGTTTCTGGTTTAATGCCCACACTTATAAGAGGTTTCCTTCTCTTATCATCCTTAGGGAGCAGTTTCTTAAGATACAATTGAAACCCATTTTGAACTATAGTTTACTTCTTCCATTTAGAGCTAACAGTTGTTTAATAAATCATTTGAGATCTTCTATATATTTATCAGAGAGAGTTGATTTTTCCATATTATTTCATCTGATAAGTACATAATTACTGGATAGTGAATTTAGTTGTTTATTTGCGACATTAATTGATTCAAGTTCTATTGCCACGTGTACAGCTTCTTTTAAAGATGTACGTCTATTGCTTTAATCTAATTTGCATGTCCTCATTCACTATTGAAACAATGAATTGGGCATTGTCAAAGAAACCATTATTCTACATGGATTATCCAAGTAAGATAACTGGAAAAACATTTCCACGTATTCCAACATTTCTGCTTAGGTTTAATCTTTCATCCTTACTCTTCCCCTAGACCTTGTTTTGGAAACATCCTTCTGGCGTGTCACTCGAAATCTGTTCATTAAGGCAACCACCAATGCTTGATAGTCGTTACGGCCTCAGCTGGAAGATTGTTTGAAATTTTAAAGATCGGTACCTTCAAATGGACAGTAAAATGAAAGGTTTTTTGTTTACTACTCAATCTATTAACTTTAGAAATTATTTTGAACTGAGTTTCATATGCCTCCACCAGTATTTTTTAATCACAGTCTGTTAGTTTCTCAACTGGGCGATATTGCTGAACTGGCCAACTAAATTCTGGAACTCAATGGCATAGAGATATAGCGGAGTAGTCCAGGAATGTCCTGCAGTCATAGGTTGTACAGTAGTAATAGTGATATATTTAGCCCAGCTGGGTTCTCCTATTCCATATTTCATATTCAATGGCATTTATGGTTGAAATTCTAGTACAGGTGTGGATAAAAGTGGCTGGTTGGATCCTTGCATTTACAAATTCATTTTCCTGATGTTTTATTCTCTCATTGATTATACCGTTATAATCTTTCTGTACTTCATAGATGTTCGCTAATCCAATTTAACTTGTAGTTTATCGTTAATTCCTGACGAAGCTGTAATAGTGAAATATTGAGCTAATAAAGAGAAATATTAAACTAAAAACATGTAATAAAACGTAGTAAAGTTAAACAATGTAATAAGATAAACTAGATATACAAGAAGAGTTATGTATATATATATATATATATGGCCCGGCATGGCCAGGTGGATAAGGCGCTCGACTCACAATCTGAGGGTCGCAGGTTCGAATCCGCATCCCACCAAACATGCTCGCCCGTTCAGCCGTGGGGGCGTTATAATGTGACGGTCAATCCCACTATTCGTTGGTAAAAGAGTAGCCCAAGAGTTGGCGGTGGGTGGTGATGACTAGCTGCCTTCCCTCTAGTCTTACACTGCTAAATTAAGGACGGCTAGCGCAGGTAGCCCTCGTGTAGCTTTGCGCGAAATTCCAAAACAAGCAAACAAGCAATGTATATATATAGACACACACAGCGACACACACATGTATTATAGATAAGTACATGTAATATACATATAATTATGTATAACCAATCAGAAATACATACCATTAGACACAACAAACAATCAAGACACACATTAGTGTGTCGTATTATAACTGTATGTTATTAATAGAAGTGATAGTTTAGCAATTTTCCACCTTCTATACCTTGGACTGAGGTAATCCAAACTATCATATATTTTCAGTGGATGTGCTCTACTGGACCCTTATTACACATACCAAATCTCAAGGTAATCCATTCCGAAATACCTGAGATATGATATTTCCAATTTTGATTGTCTTTCTTCCTTTTTTTCTTCGCACCAAAAGTACAAAAACTTAATTTGATTGGTTTGTTTGTAATTAAGCACAAAGCTACACAATGGGCTGTCTATGCTCTGCCCACAACGGGTATCGAAACCCGGATTCTAGCGTTTTAAGTCCGCAGACATACCGCTGTGCCACTTGGGGGCAATTTGATAGGAAAACATGCTTAACTTTTATGGATTTTTTTTCAAATTTGGTAGACTTATAGATCTTTTCAACATACATTTAGGAGTCTCATTTAGTGTAAATATAGGCTACGTGTGCAAAGTTATATTTAAAAAACCGCTCAAATTTGACCAAAATTGTTACGCACACCTACGCAAAACATTACGCGAGCTATCGATCTAATTTTTACTACAGCTTCACCTAAGAGTAAAAGTGAACAGCTTTTAGTTTTTTGTCGTTCGGATTAAAAACGGCTGACTTAGAGCAGCAAAACTATAAAGTGAAAAAACGTGCAAATACACAAGTATTAGTTAAGCCAAGCAAACTAGATTAGCAGTTTACAGCTCAAGTTTTCAAAAGAATCATACGGGTACGGTTATTATTGATTATTCATTTCAGCACACATTTACTAAATTTTATGCAATTATACCAATTAAAGAGCGGTTCGCGTCACGTGATATTAGCTTAAACAATTAGCATAGATAATGACATTTGACATGGCTGTACCGATTGTATGAGGGTGATGACAAGAAACTGTTAATCGAAATTCCATGGCGTTACTATAAAGGAAGCTATTAACACTGTTTTAGAGAGGAAAACTACTACCATATATTTTAAAGAATCTGGTTGATTCTTTAAAGTAAATGTCTGTTTTGCATAATAGGGTTGCGATCCTAAAGCTAATGTGGGTTACTATCGAGTGTCACTTTCTTACTTGCTG
>NW_013666284.1:194261-202778 GCF_000517525.1 Limulus polyphemus
TTTTACTCACCATCATGCTCCAAGTTGAACAAAAAACGCGGCCTGGCTAACTCATGAATGAATATTTGCTGTAAAATTATTATCAATGCTATAAGTGCAGCTACCATTTTGGCCGCCAAATTTGATTTCATTCCTTTAAGTTGCATACTCAATCAGTTTTTGGCAGAACCTTTTTTTCCACACCTAAGGTGTTTTTGATTATATATAACTTACAAGTGCAACTATTGCGAATTCTCTTCTAATGGCGAAGGTAAGTCATACACATGAAAGCAAAACTTCAAGCATCTTAACAATAATTTTTAATAGTAAATGTAACCATTATTTCATAAATTTTGTGAAAATACTTTTGCAAACTCTACATTAACCCAACAAGCTTGTTTTCACGAACACTGGTGTATTAACGGTTGATAAACTGATAGGTTCATGATTTTCTACCAAGTGAATGCATTTTGTTGTTTTAACCAAATTTCTTTGCTAGTGTATATTAATTAATTTAAACTTTTAAAGGCACTTACTGTTCACAATAATGCGTTATTTTTTATTATTTTTCTTGGAGTGGCTATAGATGTTGTACTATATCTCATACCACCATGTTGGTGTTATTCCTCAAAAGGAAATTGAAGTATATCAACTAAATTCCTCATATATCAAATAAGTAAACATGATATTAATAAAAACCAATATTTCTAAAAACGAGTCAAACTTACTATTATTTTATATTATGAATCGGTAAAAGCAGTGTGGCATTTCTCCAACCTTCTTCAGAGGAAATAGCATGCCAAAATGAAATAGCGATTTACATGATAACTAGCAGATGCCCATTGAAAGAATTCAATGGTAAACTTCCTAAAAATAGTGGTAAATAAATAAAATATATGTACTCAATTCAATGTCTTGGATTATAGCGTATATTCAATATGATTGTCTAGTGGGACGTTTACAGCCGTATTTTGTCATTCCATGTATTATTTCAATTCGGAAAATTGAATTACGTTTGTTTTTAAGCAAAGGAAACTAACTGCAATGCATTGTTTGCAAAAATGTTTGGATTTTGATGCAATAGGTGCATCCAGTACAAAGTTCAATAAGTAGCCGCAGGGATTTTTTCCGCTGGATGCCACAGTTCCTTGTCATTTTATTGAGCGCTTTTTGACAGTTGTCATTTCTATAAGAAGTGTCAAAGGGGATACATTCAATTCAATTCAGATAAATGTAATTGACATAGTACAATAAAATCATGGATGAATAGAATAATGACATAAAAAACAAATATACCAAATAACAATATATATATATTCCCAAACACTTTCCTATGTTTATGCGATTTTTTCTTTTATGCTCCTATCTTCGAAATATTTCTTTCTATCAGTCGACGGTGGAAGTCCCGTTTTTTATGTGAAATTCCCTCACAATAAGAAATATTTTTCCTCCTTAGTAGTTTTTTGCTCAGATTAACCATTCAGTGCATACGAAGACTGGTGGATCAATGTTGATATCGATATGAAATTTTAGGAATTGTAAAAATCTAATAAATTCTGTAACGTACTCTTTAAAATAAGCATTCTGATATATAAATTTTCTTCTACAATTAACTGTTCAGAAGAGACAGAGCGTGACAGACAGACATTTGGCTTATATATATAGAGATAGTTTGTTTGTTTGTTTTTAATTATGCACAAGGCTACACAAGGGCTATCTGTGCTCTGCCCACCACGGGTATCGAAACCCGGTTTCTAGCGTTGTAAGTCCGCAGACATGCCGCTGTGCCACTGGGGGGCTATAGAGAGAGAGATTAGACACTACTATCCGTAACTTAAAGCTTCTCCAATAGATGGCAGTAGTTGTTCTTTATACGCCAACTGTTTATCATAAACGTTATATATATATATATATATATATGCAATCAGTTTTCATGAACAGCAAATGTTATGGTGAGAACCAGATTAAAGAAATGAATTATGATTATTATTGTTTTATTTAAGTGATTTACAAACCAGATCTTTAGGGTAAGAATTCGTAACACAATATTATTTATTTTCATTTTAACACTATTTATTTTTTTATTTTTTATTTTTTTACTTGAATTAACTTTACTAAATCACAAGAATTGTCGAACCTGCAAGCTAGTCTTCTTTATCTCAGCACAGGCCAGGCAAACCAGAGCGTCAACGGGGAAAGCTACATTAGTAATTCTAAGAACTCATGAAAACATGGAAAACATGCTATAGTATATCAACCACACTACGTCAGCTATATGCAATAACAGGGCTCAAGAGATCGGCTGCGATACGACAGACGTGATAGTGGTCTAGGCGCAATAGATATGTAGACAGATAGATAAATATTAAATACATTAATTGTCAATTAAATTGTCGATTAAATCAGCACTATGAGCCAATAACGAAGTTAATACAAAACAAAAAATAACATTATAATGAGACTGAAAAATCAAGATTATTTTTTACTACCATTCCTCATTGCCATCTTCAAGTCATAACTGATATTGACTGTGGCCATAGAACCCAAACGCGTTGGGGATATTCCATCTATCAGACAAGATTCAGACACCGATGTCGAACTAGCTAGCAACTAAGGAGAATCAGTTGAGTGATTGAACCCACAACTATTCAACTCCTCCTGCCTTTCGCTGTCTGTATCCAGTTGTGGGAAGGCAGTTACCCTTAATATTTAGATATAACCTCAATGTAAAAATTAAACCACCCTAAAATTCTCCGCTGTAAAACTCCACAAACTCCACTCTCTTTTTTGACATTATGATATTTTATTGTTTTATTGACCTTTGAACTGTGTCTAACAAATAATTCTGCCACACGAGTTGTAAATCACTCGACAAACATGTAGCTCACGTTAACTTATCGAATTACGTAACGCATGCTTCGTGAAGAATTATTGTTATTTTGCACTATTTTACCAAACCTAACTTTATTCAACTCAATAAGTTTGTAATTTTTACTTTTTAATTACTTTTACAATAATAACGAAAACAAATGAAAAACAAGAAATATAGTACTTAACTGGGTCTTCTTTTTTGCTGTCGACTGTTGATGAAACTTAAATTTGCTTTTTTATACTATTGGTACTACTACGATAAATAGTTTTTTATCTAAATAAGTACTGCTCCTAAAACATGGAATAATAACACGCAAAAAGCAAATAATGTCCTATAACTATCATACATTTTCTGGCTTTCTAACTACGCGGCTTGGCATGGCCAGGTGGTTAGGGCAATCTGAGGGTCGCTGGTTTCGAATCTCCGTCACACCAAACATGTTCGCCCTTTCAGCCGTGGGGGCGTTATAATGTGACGGTCAATCCCACTATTTATTGGTAAAAGAGTAGCCCAAGAGTTGGCGGTGGGTGGTGATGACTAGCTGTCTTCCCTCTAGGTTTACACTGCTAAATTAGGGATGGCTAGCGCAGATAGCCACCGTGTAGCTTTGCTCGAAATTCAAAAACAGACAAACTTAACTACCCAATACGAGCTTTTAAAAAAATAGTTATGATATGATTCCTATGAGAACAAATTTGAAACTGAATGACAAAATAGACAATGCTCTGTACAGAAAAAGACCAGATATAATACGTAATTTAATAGATTAAAACTTTGGCTTTCTATTGGTTATAAATAGTGTAGTATAAAACGTCAGAGAGAACTATTGGCAATTTGTGAAAGATGTGATGCGACAGGTGGGCGTGGAAAGATTTTCTAGTGTATGGCTCCGTAGACAAATAAGATTGAAGGTTATAAAAATTATGCTTTGCCGGAGTAATATTTATATTAAAATAAATAATTTACGTTAAATTCCGTTCTTCTAGGAGTGGTGTTCAATGAATTAAATAAAATGAAAGACCTAGAGAACAAATGTCACAATTCTCATATTTAAATATTTTTTTCTAAAATTATCAACTTAAAACTTATATAATATTAATATTTTATTTATTAACTACCTTTTGATGCCAAGTTTATTTCTATACAACGATAATAAAGTAGTTTAAATAAATTTTGAATATAACTCTAAAAAGTCATGACTTACGCAGTTTGAGCTGCCTGTGCCGAGAGTGTCAGTAAACCTAAAACATCAATCCAGAAGCAGATGAAAATGTTTAAGTTTAGCATTTAGTAGAGAATTTAATATTAGTGTTACGACAGCGGGGTCACGTGACGCTAGTAACACGTCATATTCTCGAAGGTTCGTGAATGCTCGAGTGTTTACTAGATATGTGATATTTATGTATATAAGACCGCCAAGAAGTGACGGTAAGAATGGAATGTAATTGAATTGCAGACAGAGATAGAGACGGACAATTGAGTCAAGCGCGTGAATCATTCGTTCGCTGTGAATTATAGCGTTTGTCTAATTTATAGCGTGACTGTGGAAATTAAGTGTATTGCAAAGTTGTATTGAGAAAGAATAAACTAGTTTCATTTAAGAAAGGACTTGTATCGCTAAGGTTTCTTCGGAAAGAATTTCTACGAAAAATTAACAAACGAACACAGAGACGTAACAATATAAATTTTATAAACATATTTCTCTGCATGATCTCTGACGACAATTCTTTATCACAAGTACTTTGAATTTCTAAAATGCTAATTACCAAAAATTGGGCTTTTAATGAATATTAATATTTTTATTCTAAGAAAATTAAAGCATAATACAGATCCACATAACCTATTTTATAAAAGTCTAAGAATTTTACGTTTTTCAGAGCTGCGATGTAACTTGCAGTTAATATTAATTTAGTACAGATAGTACAGCTGTACATATCTATAGTCTTGTACTTGAATTCGACGGTACACTTTCCAGTCCACAAATATAAGTTCGGTACTTTCTTAATATCATGAGAGTATTTCGAACCTAAACAGACGATGAAATGTAGCAGGTTCGACTAGTGCTAGCAGACTGTGTGAAAAGCCTATAACGTTAACTATAAGTCACTGCGCTGTACTAAGCTTTTACTTTTGCGATTTGGATTTAGAGAAGCAGAAGTGGAGTACGGGATTAATATGGCACGAACTTTATTACTCTTCACTTTAAATATTAACACTACAATCACATATGAAGTTTACAGGAATTAAATATCAATTCAATGAAATATTTTCATAACAACCCTTTTGGAAAACAAAAGCCTCAAGGAAAAAAACAACTGATTATTTCTGTGCATTGTTAAATTATAAGATTAATTTAGGAACACAACATTTCTGTCACAAATGTTTAGGGATCTTTCTCTCTCTGAAAAAATATTACATAATAATTCAGTCCTTCTGTTCATAATGTTAAATATAACTAGTCATTAAAGGTAAATAACTAAATTATATATATATTCGTGTGTGTGTGTGTATTTTTTCTAGTTTTCGAGCGATGATTTAGTTATTTGTATTACAGCATCATTAAGGAAGGGCGACACGCGCCCGTTACTATTGCCTTTCCCATTAACAATTCGAAAAATATGTTAAACATGTTAAAGTTAAAATGATTATATTTAATTGTATACATTTATGATAATATATATATTTGATTATAATAGCTAATTCACAGAATCAGATTTTTTTTGTATAGTTTTTCTCTAGGACTTGTCATTAAATTGCGTTGTTATAGGTAAATCGATAAGTGTCTTATATATAACATGGATATCAGCACAGACGGGAAGAGAAAAACTTAAACTTTGCTCTTTACGTTGATAAATTCAAACAGTAGATAAGAAAGTTAACAGTTAGGAAATACATTACGAAAGAAAGTGTAGCTTTTTCCCTTCCTGTAAAAGATAAAGAAAGTTCATGGTGAATGTTTCCCATGTAAAATGGTGTGTGCTAGGTTAGTCTGTTTTATCTTTTTTCTCAGGGTGTTGGTAATAAACGTGGCAGAAAGTTTAGGAGCGGTAGAAGGTCGAAATATTCTTGAGACTCTCCTAAATGAAACAATAATGGAAACAAAGCAAGCTGATTTTGTTCTACCAAACAATGGACCTCAAGATATCACGAAACAACGAAAAGAAAATCAACGTTATTTCTTATATTCGCCAGATGAAGGAAATGATCAGAAGATCACTGAAACTACTATTAGTTTAATGAAAACTTCAACAACCTTTATGAAAAAAACATCTAAAAGTTCTAAGGAAACAACAGCTACAATTTCAACAGTGAAATCTACAACCGAAAAAAGCAGAATAATGACAATAGATGACACAGTGCCTAATGAAACTACAACTATATCAAGTACTATATCTTACAACAGTTGTTGTAATGACCTGAAAGTTGGGATAAAGCCGCCTACAATACACGAAGAAGAAGGGCACAAAGTTGTTTTGTACTGCTCGATAGAAAACAACGTAAATAATATTCGGTTCAAATGGACAAAAGAGATCGATAAACTGTGTAGTCAAGGAGATACCAATTTTTCAGGTAACGGAATTCAGTGTACATCAGAAAAAAACAAACAGGAAAATTGATACTGCAAAATACAACAACTGATGATTCAGGTATTTATCGCTGCACGATAACAACAGAATGTTGCGAGTATAATGCCACAACACAAGCAAAACTTGTGATATATAGAAAACCTCTTTACAGAAATATATTTCTTGTTGTCACTGGAATTTGTGCTGTTCTACTTTTTACCTGCATTGTCCTAATATATACATCACATAAAAAAGAAGAACAAAATAAGAAAATATACGACAAAGAGAATGAAAAACTGTTTTCGTACATATCTTTTGATAATTTTGATTTGTAGCCTTATAGGAAGAGAAGGCTGTTTTTGTATAATTTAAAACTAACATTTATAGAATATAATTAAAAACCTAAATAATAAAAATCGTTGTGTGTAAATTTTGCTTTTAGTGTTTAAAAATAAATTATAATGAAATACCTGCAATATTATTTCACTATATTGCTTAAACAAAATGCTAAATATTCATTTAAGCTACAAAGACATGTGCTGTTGATTATAATGCATTGCTAGAGTATAAGGTTGAAGAAGGGTTCTGTAACAACTGCTTAAGGGTGTCTAAAGAATATTATGAAATAATCTAGTTTAATTACTTTGTTCGAAGTAGACTATATATTTTACAATAAAACAACCAAATTATAAAAAAATTATCAAATTGAAATATTATTATAGCTTTTCTAAGTTTTAGGATATTTATTTAATTTAATTACTTTAAAAATTAGCTCTGTTTTGATTGATTAAATGTTTTTAAATTGATGATATTTAAATAAATTACTTTTATGAATGAATATTTTAATATAGCGTTTCTAAAACATTGAATTTTAAGTATTGGTTTCTATGCAACAGCTGGTGAGACAGGTTAATTTAACTTTACTTTTTCTAGATATTACATGAAATTCATGACAAAGCCTCACAGTAGTTACATAGATTTAAACGTTTAATACTCCTTGTTCCAGGTGAAAAAATGACAAATGACAATTATATCTTATATAATCATTTCCACAAGTATAATCTTAATGCATTATAAAATAATAAAAATCAATGCTAAAATATCTCAAAGGGAGCAATCAGTCTAGTATATTAAGTTCGTACTAGCGATGTGATAGATACTTTTCAAAGCATATATTTTAATACTTTTTATGACTATCATATGTCACAAATGCTGGTAGACGATATTTACATAATAATGCTCTGAAGATATAGTTAGCATCAAAGTACTATATATATATATAATTACATTTCTTTCAGTGTACCGTGATAACCTTACAGGGTTGATTTATTCTCATAAATTCGCTTCGAACGGTTCGTAATTAATTAATGCTATCCTTTTCAGTGTTTACTTTGCAACATAGATAGGTTTGCCACATAACCCGTCGCTGAATGCGTCCCAATTCCACACACACAAAAGAGAGAGAGAGTTAGAAAAACAAAAAAATGTTCAGTACACATAAACATTTCGTTCTGTTGAGTAGGGAGAAACTCAAGTGTGATTTATATATATTCGCTTAATAATCACATATCTTAAAAACAATTTGGTGTGGTTCATAATATCGCTCATTTTCAGTTGATATGGTGAATTTTTACTATTGTCTGTAATTGTTTTTATGTAAAAGTAAAATCAATGAAACAACTATCGAATTTTATATAGTTGCAAAATATTCACGTATATTAGTATCATATAGCTTGTTGAATTTGAAATAGAAAATACGAAAATATCACATACATGATCTCAGTAATTGACTTTGAACATAAGTAGTTGTGTGTTTGCTATAAAAGTTATTTAATGTCTAGAGGTTTCCTTTCAAAGTTAAGAATATTACTTACTGGTAATATTCCTTCACTTCTATATCAGTTGTGTAATATTTTCACTTACTGGTAATATTCCTTCACTTCTATATCAATTGTGTAATAATTTCATTTACTGGTAATGTTCTGTTACGTCTCTGTTCGTTTGTTAATCTCCGGTATAAATTCTTCCCGAGGAACTTCAGCGATACAAGTCCTTTCTTAAATAAAACTAGTTTATTATTTTTCGATACAACTTTGCAAT
>NW_013666284.1:203076-204156 GCF_000517525.1 Limulus polyphemus
GCAAATGGGATGGTCCTTATCAGTATTTTTAGGGTTAACTAGCTGTAGACCGTGAACAATAGTTTAAGCGTGGGATGTTTGAGACTAAAGTAGCCAAATTTGCTGGTAATTTTATTTTTCTCTTAAATTTATTCTGTCCTGAGGCTTGGATAAGTAAGTTAGATTTTATAGTTGTATTGGTCTTAGTTGCATAGATGCAACTCAAAAACTAAGAAAATGGGTTCGTATGTCTGTCGTTATCAACGGACACGGACCGTATTTGACAGGACAATGAGGAATAATATTCTACATAATTCCACCAATTTTCATCAAAATCCGATCATTTTATACCTCTGCCACCAAAAGATGACAGAGGTTGTGTTTTCACCGCGTGTGTTGTTGTGTGTGTTAATTTGTGTGTTTGTCAGTAAGATTTCTCGAAAATGGCTGAATGGATTTGGACGAAAGTTGGTATAAATTTGGATTATGACCCAGCTTAGAAGTTATTTGTTTTTGGAGGGTCAAAGTCAAGGTCACGAAAATCCAACTTATCCCTATCTGTTAACATGTAGACTGGTTTTTGCTCTATAACTTAGGCAAAAATAATCGTATTTTGATGAAACTTGGTGGACATATGTAAAATATTATTCCCCACTGTCCTGCCAAAAATGATTCGTGTCCTTTGATAACGACGGACGTACACACACATGTTCTTATTATTTGAGAGCCGAATATGATCAATGCTTTGTGGCGGAGGTATATGCTTTACTAAGTGCTCCTCTAGTTTTTGACTGAGTTATAGAGCAAAAATAGTATGAAAAATCGGTCCCATGTTAACAAATAGGGATCTTTTGGATTTTCATGACCTTGAATGACTCATTTCTAAGTTGAGTCATAGTCCAAATGTTTATCAACTTTTATCCAAATCCATTCAGTCGTTTTCAAGAAATATTGCTGACAAACATACACACCCAAACAGGGGTGAAAACATAACCTCTGTCCGCCTTCGGTGGCGGAGGTAACTATATGAACAAGAAACTAGCAAAAACAATACACTTGAAGACAGTTTAAAAGGTAGGGGACTGTATGACCATACTAACC
>NW_013666284.1:204650-208683 GCF_000517525.1 Limulus polyphemus
GCCCTTGTATAGCTTTGCGCGAAATTCAAAACAAACAAACAAATTTTCACCCTCCCCAAGTCTATACCTGGTGAAGGCAGATTAATATCACCTACCTTTTAATGATATAAAGGATAGACTACAGTTTCTGCTTCTTTCAAATATGACTTAAAGTATGCCACAAACATGCATCGGATACGCTTTAAAGATGCAGGAGTTCCAGGCCTTGCTTTTGTAACTCCCCATGTAATATTTGCTTCCCAAATCTTGCATGTTACTCTCTTTTCAGGTTTTTGAGGACAATTAGTTTTACAATACATGTTAAAATGGTTTTAAAATAGAAAAATAATGTCTCAAGTTGTCTCTGAATTCTACAAATTAGTCTAGCTGGCCTTAAGATACTGTTATCTCAACATCCCCAACAACATGAGTGACATTAGACAGTAATTAACGAAAAAAACATTAGACATGTTCTCTGTGACAAGTCTGTTGCCACTCTTGGAAACTGCTTCCATATACTAATAATATGTAGTGATTGTATCTTGGTACCCACAGCAAATTTTGAGAAAAAAACTAAAAACGAAAGTCTCAAATAGCCCTAAATTACGGCACGTAATATTAATTAACGCAATTCTTTTTAATTGAAATGAATAAACTTGTTATTTAGAGGAGGAATGTAAAAGAAAATTTGTTTAAAACAACTGAGCTGGACATGAACCTTTCAAGAAGTATTAGTATCCATAGGTTTTATGATATATGTATGGGATTTATGTAAGTGCTCTAGATTTACACAAAAGTGTCTTTTGATATTCCAAAGCGAAAATACTTATTATTTTTACTGTATTTGTAAGTTCATTTCTTAACGAAATCTCTCTTACTGGTTAAACCGGTTTAAAGATGTTTTGAGAGAATAAATTAATATGGAACTGAATATAATATTATATTCTGAAACTTTATACGAATAAACACTACTGTTATAATCAGATAGAATATTTCTAAGAAACAGCAAAGTCAACGAAACGGTTATATCATACCAGTTTCGATGACGAGGAACCCACTTTGAGACTAATAATGGTTGGAGACGGCTTGAATGGGTAATAAAGAAAAACTTTAATACAAGTTTAACATAACAGCAAATGTACAACGTTTCGACAAGGTTTGGACCAGTTTGCATTTAGAAAAGTTAAGATGAAACTTATGTGAGTTCATACAGCCAAGAATGATACAAAAAGTAAAGGTCAGTAATAACAGTAAAACGTTGTACATACCAATCAGCTACACTTTGAGTCATATAAAGTTAATGTTAATAAGGTGTAAAACGTTGCTACATACCGAGTGAATATTAGCATTTTTTTTACTGATATAAATTATTCATCCACCATCCTCTAGCTCTCTTTACGAGACTCCGTCGTTAAATGTTAAGGACATAAACTGATTCATTCCTCTGTAAAAAGAATAGGTGCCAAATGGCATTTCTACCAATTACGACAATCTCGGCAAATGTAAAATCGAGTTGTGACGGAAAAAAAAGGAGTGTGAAGCAGGCCTTCATGACCTTAAGTTGTATTCATGGAGTATATTTCTTTCGTTGTTGTCACTGATAATTATTTCAGTTGTTGTCCTGAAGCCCATATTGAATTCTCAGATAGTAAACTGGTGATTCCTAAAAACCATGTTCTAGAGATAGCAATTGTTACGTGGTGTTCACCTTCCAACCTAGTCCGGCCTTGTTCGTGTAATGCGAACCTGAATAGACCAAAAAATAGGGTATCATTTGTCTCTCTTCTATGTGATTTCATATGTTTGAGCAGCTTCGACAGTTTTTATTTCCATCAGACGTCTTTGCTTGCGACGAACAGTGACACGTGGATTCAGAATTAACAGCCAAAACTAAAGCAATTATCAACACAGAAAATCAGTAAAAGTTCAAATATGGAGGCGAAACTTGGATGATGTTTTCTCAAAGGGAGTAATACGTGCAAAATTATTCTCACAATATGACACATGAAACGTGCTCATAACATATCCGATGAAGTTTGTTTGTTTGTTTTTAATTATGCACAAAGCTACACAAGGGCTATCTGTGCTCTGCCCACCACGAGTATCGAAACCCGGTTTCTAGCGTTGTAAGTCCGCAGACATACCGCTGTGCCACTGGGGGGCTATCCAATGAAGAACTGAACTCAGAATCGTTTCCAAAACCAGATAAAATGCAGGAACAGTCCATAGGAAACATAACCATACAACATATGTTCAATAGTTGTTCTTGTTAAAGATTCGAGATTGATATTTCTACTGGTAAATATTGTCAATGAACACTGATTTACGTGGAAATGAATGGGTTCTATTAAAAGGTAAAATATTTTTTAGAGTGTTGACTGATTATATTCATTCTTCAATTATAAATTATTGAAATAAGCTAAAATTATTGTAAAGTTTTTAGTTATTTCACCTCTGCATTTATATTTTCAGCGTCAAGTGCATTGTACTTATTAAAACGTGGCATTTATTCTATATTTATAAATTAATCATCTGCAGTGTTAAATGCCATAAATGAGACTTTTTTATCTATATATATTTTCTAAATACTATAGTGGTATAATAACATATAAGGAAGTGCAGTTCTAGTTATACTTATGAACAATGAAGATAGTTTTAAAAAGGCATAAATTTCTTTCCCTGCTGGTAGTGGACTTGAAATCGTGAAGCTTCTACAAATGTGAATAATTCTTTAATATATATATACAAGGATATTTAAGAAATTTCGGTATATTTTTAAAATGAATGTGACAGCATACACAAAACTTCAGCATCGAATTAAGCTTTTTGAAGATGAAAAAGACCAATACCCTTTTCTCTATTGTCAATGGTAAAATTCACCAGAACCTTTTTTTTTTTCAAGATGGCCTTAATGTTGAGATCAGAAATTAATGAACATTGTTCAAACATCCCATCGTCGAAATTGAGGATATAACAAAGGAACAGAAACTCTCTTGCATATATAATCTTTACTCATAAGTAAAAATTGACTGCCATGGATGCTTTTCTTGAAATTTAAGTTTATGAATGTTGTGGAGCATAGTCTGATAGCAATAGTTTCCGGTAAAGTAAAGTTGAATTCTCAAAAGTATCTGCAGTATGTAACTTAGCAACATTTGATGAATATGTTTTTCGCTCTGATATCAATAATTAACATGTTAAAACTTCCCCCATTTGGTTAATATTTTTGATAATGATTCATTATCAACTTAGTAGAACAGTCTTAACAGTTTACTATGCATTTCTTCTAAAAGTTATTTTCACAATTACATTTGCCTCCCAGTGGCACAGCGGTATGTTTGCGGACTTACAACGCTAGAAATCGGGTTTCGATACCCGTGGTGGGCAGAGCACAGATAACCCATTGTGTAACTTTGTGCTTAACTTCAAACAAACACAATTATATTGTATTACATTTAAAACAAGACAATTCGATTTTATTGCTCTTTATTTAAACACAAAAAACAGTAAAACTAGCACACGCTTGATAAATCTACCATTTATGAAAAAAATTACTATATTTTACAGTAGACATAAACTAACGATAAAGAAAAAGTGATATTTTTGTTGATCTATGTTCTGGTTTAAATATTAACATTTCCTAATTAGAATTAAAAGGGCCACTTACTCAAATTCTTTTATTCCAGTCAAGATTTACTTTACATGACAACTTCATCAGAGAAGGGTGGTTTTTTTCGCTTACATTTTAAATGTCAAATCCTTTGAGATACACTTGAGAGGTCATGTCTAATATATTGTGATTTATTGGAAATCAGAAACTTGGTAATGTTATAAACATTTATTATAAATTAATTTGTAGCACTTCATCTTTTGTTCATTTTACGATTTAATACATTACATTTTTCTAAAAAATACAACAACTTATTTATACTAAAATGGCCTACTTCACTATGCCTAAAATGTAGCTGAACGCTAGAAACACACTAACTCAGTAATTGATATTGCCTCTCTTTAAATATTTCCAATTTGTTAAACTCGTACTGTCTAATAATTA
>NW_013666284.1:209215-213638 GCF_000517525.1 Limulus polyphemus
TAATTACAAAACGAACAAACAAACAAACTAACTAATTGAAAGCCCTCCAGTGGCACAGCTGTATGTCTGCGGACTTACAGCGCTAGAAACAGGATTTCGATACCAGTGGTGGGCAGAGCACAGATAGCCCATTGTGTAGCTTTGTGCTTAATTACAAAACGAACAAACAAACAAACTAACTAAAAGCCCCCCAGTGGCACGGCTGTATGTCCGCGGACTTACAGCGGTAGAAACCGGATTTCGATACCCGTGGTGGGCAGAGCACAGATAGCCCATTGTGTAGCTTTGTGCTTAATTACAAACAAATAAAACTTTCAAAAATTTCTTTAAGATTCTCAATTAGAGTAGCGTTATTCTAGCTTACAGAACATTCTTACTTAGCATTATAGCAAAACACTTTTTGTCCAAAATAAATCATTTAAACGAGTAAACGAATAATAAAAAATAAGCACACTACAGAACAACATAATAAATTTTGTTAAAAAAACTAGTGAAAAGAAAACGTTTAAAACATTAAGAATACCCCTACTGCATAATACTGTCAACTTACTAAACTGAAAAGTGCCTTAAATAAATTTACATGTATTACACAATGCAGTTCTTATGTTCATTATCCAAATATTTCCATAGATCTTGCATAAGTCGTGGCCATATTAATTAGTGTATCGGGCTACGTATCGAAGGATCAAGGTTTTTCACCAGGAGTCCACCAATACGGTCCTCATTTTCATCTGTGAATGCGTTTTAAGATCACATTGTTTGGTTCAAAACTAGACAAAGCCTTTCTGATGACAGATGCTACTAACTGTTTGCTACTCCTCTGGTAAATAGGAGCTTTGACTTGATCATTTAGTCTATGTTCGAAAAGGTGCACTTCAGGTAAAAATACCAACACGATCAAGGAATCTTTTCTTCTTTTCTCCAGAACAATGGGTAGAATAATCTGTATTGATGTTCTTTTTGTCATCATTCGCATTATCACAATCTGCGGTTACTTCATCTTCGGTGTCATGATTCCTGATAACTTCTTCTTTCCTGGTAGGTTTGGTTCATTCGTTTTTTAAAAAACCTCATCTGGTTAGACTACTTTAGGAAATAACACAAAAGCTGTCTTCTCTTCATGGAATTTCTGCCGTCTGTCATAATGTACAATTTTTGACCTCGAATGCCTCGTCTTTGAAATACGTACAATACAATAATGATAATTTTACCATTGCATTTGCTCCTTACCAGCGTTATCTAATTTAAGAAAATATACTTTTGGAGAGGGAGATATCTTCAGAACGGCATAGAGGAAATCTAAGGATATCTTCAATTCCACTAAACCCAATAGTTGCTGGGTGTAACTAATAGTTTCATGTATTGCAGTTTGTAGCTTAACAACAGGAATAACTGGTCTTTGTCCCATGAGTTTTCCTTCTCGTCTATTCACAGCAATGAAAATAATTATTGAAATGATGAGGAAAAGGGGAGTAAAAGTCAAGTATTGCGGAAAGTTTCACCCCTTTATCGTGTGAAAATGAGTTGTATCAGAGTGAAACCACTTGTTAATAGTTCACATTGTAACAGATTGTCATCCAACTAATCAGAAATTGCTACACCAGTATAAAACCTATAAACGTACAGGCAGTTATATCGTGTCTAGTAGAAGTGTGAATCCAGTCATGTCACCTTGAGTCGAAATACTGCTTGACAAGCATATATAACTCAAAAATTGCTACTACAAGACTCCGTATTTCATAAGAAGCTATTTGCAAGATTCATGAAACAAGAACATTTTAATAGTAGAAGTGGTCGAAGTAAGAAAAAAAACCTTTCCAGAAGTGACGTTGAGTATCTCAGGATATGTTCTTTAGAAGCTAATTAACAGCCGAGTACAATACGCTAGTAATACCACCAAGAAGATAAATAGAAAACGATAACATATACATTTTCATGAATTGGTCTTAAATTAGTCAAAAAACTCAGCTCATAAGACGTAACCAAACCAAAAGGTTGAAAACGGCATCAGATTACAAACTGTTAAATGAGCAAAGCTGGAACAGGTGCTCTATACAACTGAGTCCATGTATGAATTTTTTGGCAACAATCAATGACACATTGTTCAATATCATAGTGGAGAATGGTGTCATAGACAATGTACAACAACATATACAAGTATGGTAGGGGATCAAAACAAGTTTTGCGAACGGCATCATGATTTACACAGAAATGAGGACATGCTAACTGGTGACAGATATATATATACAATTTTATATTAATTAGACCATTCATTCAGAAACAAGACTCGTAGGGGCATGAATTCATCTTACAAATAAACAGTAATCCCAAGCATACAGCAAATGTGGCTGAAAATATATCTTGGTGTTAAAGAGTCCGATGGAACACTTACAGTCACAGCTTGACCTACACAAAGTCCCATTAATATTATCTGAAACTGTATGGGTTTATACAAAAATAAAAAGATCAATAGGCGAAAATAAAACAACCTGGCTTGATTGTGTGACTAACACAATACACTTGCACCGCTATTTCACAGTTGCACATTGATATAGTTTATATCTGTATAAAAACAGGGTAAGATATTCTATGTAGTGGAAAGAGTTCGTATACAAATTACCAGTTTTTATTTTGTATTTTCTGCCGTTAATGTTTTGTGCCGTTAATGAAATCACCATTTACATGTTTGCAACTCCTTTATTAGCACTACTTGTGTTTTTCTATAAATGTTTCCACTACTATACATGTCTAACTAGTTCAATATTTTACTTTTCCCTCTGAAGAAGGGTCGAGAACTGTTGCTTGAATTCTCAAAATTTGTTTCATTTTGGAAAACAGCATTGATTCAAAGCTATTTCTTTGATCAGAACGAAGTCTCATAAATACAGTGAAATATCATTATTTCCAATGCATTTCTAATGAACTAGACATCCGAGTATCGAATCGGTCACTTTGAATACAATGAATATTCTACCAATAGCATGCAATATTGATAGATAAATTTAAAGATGCAAACTTGTAACAGTAGGCATGCAATTGGTAAATAAAAAGCAGCTGTGTATGTGTACAATAAATTTATCAATAAATAATCAAAATGTCTTATTATGTCGTCATTTGTACTTTTTTTTTCAAACCAATAACTTAATTATGAAACACAAAATACTTAGTAGATGTATTGCTTTCTTGTATAAACTTAACTTTTTAACGATGCTAATATTTTTAAGCGTTTTCGTTTCGGAGCACTGTGACTTGAAGCATAAATCACTCTGATGACTCCTCGATACGTGTGATAGTTTATACGTATATCCTCATAAGAAGGTAGTTTTCAGTAAAAATTGTTGTAAACCGGTATCCACTGCGAGTGCAGGAGTTTTGTGGTCAGTAATTATTACCTTGTTTCCTGTTCTGATCGATCCTAATATAACTCTGCTGGAGTCATCTATGGATTACTGAATCATGTATCTACAGGAAACACATGTTTGTTATAAGAAATGTGTTCGGTTTATGGAATGCAAGTATACAGATTATTAATTAAATTTATCATTGTGGAGATTTGTCTATATGAAAAATCATGGGAATTGTCGATGTCCGGACTAACGAGGGTTCACTGTACATGGTTCACTGTACTCCATATCTTGACAAGAACCATTTACTTAATCTTCTTGGTTTGATATACCATACACCTCTGGCCATTTGTAAAATAGTCCATCACTACCATGTTGAGTTTATGTCCATTATATGACAGTAGAAGTAGACCTAAGACAATAATACCAACATCAAGAAATATTCCAATAATGCTTTGTTGCCCATGCTGTTTTATTTGGGGTTCTTTCATTTCACAATGCAGGTCACTTGTTTGTTACTTCTTTTTCTACAAATCAGGGATATTAAAATAGTGTTATAAGCTAATTTTAACGTTTTAATATGTATGTCAGCTAGAAGGCGCATCATGTATTTGGCGATAATAATGAACGAGAAGCTTTGCAAAGTATCTGAAACGAGTGTTAAGTATAAATACGAAGCTGGCGAAGCATCAAGAGGATAGTTGAGGGATAATTAAAAGATGATAAAGTTAGTTTGAATTTAAACGATAACCATCAAACAGATAGATAAAGTAGTGTATAGTATATCATAACCTAGAGTTATTTGTGTCAGTAGTGTATAGTATATCATAACCTAGAGTTCTTTGTGTCAGATTTAGTTTTGTGCCAATGGGGCGTGTAAAGTTCATAAAATACTTATGTGGGATAATAGTTATCAGAATTGTTAACTAATTTCCATAGAAAGTTATGATTGGCTAGCTCTCCAGGCCAACTCATATTGAACATCCGGTTTACGTGACATCGACATCCTAGCCTACATATATCATCACAGTCATTAAACATAACCCTTTATTCTCCTGAAGAAGAATAGTCAACTATTC
>NW_013666284.1:213648-220094 GCF_000517525.1 Limulus polyphemus
TGACATCGACATCCTAGCCTACATATATCATCACAGTCATTAAACATAACCCTTTATTCTCCTGAAGAAGAATAGTCAACTATTCGTAAACGCTCGAGTTTTGGGTTTCGTTTTGAAAATATTACAACTGTTGTATGTGATCCTTTATGCTAACTTCTTAACCTGGATTTATTTAAAATGAACAGTAGAGTAGTTCTCTAACTACATTCCGATTTTTTATTTCACTATGTTACTAAATTACAATTCACTTTTTCTCAAATTTTACTCGTTCGCTAACTCATTATCACTTCATAATCTAACTTATTTCTAGATATTATATGAGGCAAGTGGAAATCCTTTTTAAATAACCCAACCCAACATTATAATGAGATGCATGCAAATCAACTGGTATTTTGTTATTCCTACAATATGTATGATTCTCAGTTATATATTCAAAAGTACACCTTACATTAAAATGACATTCGTACGCCCAACAAATTTACTGATGGGTAATCGTTACCAACTTCTTTGTATCTCCTCCCTTCTGCTTCAACTTTGAGTAGACTTAATTATTAGAGTGTGTTTGAATCCATACTTTGACATCCTTACCAAATCTGAACTACTTTCAACCCATATGGTCAGATTTCCACGCCAAAACATGTTTGCGTGACATCGTTAATGAGTAACTATGCATAAAATATGTTATTTAAAACTTGTTTACTTAGAATGTATGCGCGTTCACGTCCTCCTTGATTTGTTTGGTATAGAGACTTCGGAAATTAAAATAACAATAAAGATAACAAATATTGGCGAAAACATTACGGCATTTTATTTGGATTAACATTACATCAATAAATTAGTACAAATTTATTGAAGTGTTTGTTTTTATGTGCTTTCAAGGTTAATAATAACGAGTGACTAGAGATTTGACTCGTCAGTAAGGCCATTTTGAATTTGGGGTTTGAAGGAAGGAAACTTTGGGAATGTTTCCTGCTTACAGGTTCAATGCAAGGAGAGAACCAGCACTGTTAATTTGCGTCGTAGCTTTATTTTTTCCACAGTGCTATCCATTAAAAAATGCAAAATTTGTTAAAGTGGCCACCGCTCAGTACCAAATGACAAGACACCAGGGTTCACTGTTTACTACGAGCAGCATGATACAATGTACCACACTATGTACTGCCAATGATACCTGCCGGGGCGTCAACTACGAGCATCAGTTAGGTCACTGTCAAATGGTGGATGCAATTTCTGAAAATGACTTCGAAAGTCACAGCGCCTTCTCAGTGTCAGCTAAAATTGTAAGTAGAACATTAAATAATCAGAAAGAAAAACATAGCACGTATTCAAAAACAATGCATTTTTGAATGGTTACTTTAGCCATCATAATGAAAACCTAAAACATGTATAAAAACCCAGTTTTGACGAAACTACGGGTTTCAAAATGTATATATATATATAATATATAGTGCTTTTCAATAAGGAATTTAGTAAATGTCTCACAACATGTCGTTTAATCTTAAAAAAGATACATCAACAGCTGAAACACTTATATTCATATATTATGTAAAACATTCACGGTGATTTGGCCTTAACTTTCTCAGGCCATTATGTATATTATACCATTTTAAGCATGTTTGTAATCTTGAGTAAGGAAGCATATTATGCTAGTATAATAATAGGTAGGCAAATAACGATTTATAAGCGTGAGGGGTAGTTCTGTTGATGGTGAAAAATACTACATTGGTCTGTCTTCTTCAGGTATCTGTGGTATCTTCTACCAGCAATACAACTTTTCCTTATATTTGTAAATCATTGTTTGTAATATATTTTTTCTGTTTAAAGATTATCTCCTCCGGATAATTTTATAATTCCAGATGTAAATCATTGTTTGCCTATCTATTATTATGTTTGTAATGTAATCTATTTTTTTCTGTTTAAAAATTATCTCCTCCGGATAATGTTATATTTCCAGATGATTGTTTTGTTGCACATGTTGAGCTACTCCTGATTTCGAAATTTCACTGTCTTCAGCATTTTGATTTTCATTCGAGAATAGCTGTTTGATTTTAATGACCTTTTTCTCACACTTACACAGTATGACAAGTATTGGATGATTTCGGTGAAAGTTTATATATTCACACATTTCTGTTCATATGCACAAAATGAAATTTTCAAACATCATGAGCCAGTGGATTTATAAAAAAAAAAAACATCAAACATAAGGGCAATGTTTTCTTAAGTGCCATACTGGTGTTTATCGCTGAACTTAGATGTTTTTGCAACTTGTTTTCTTTATTTCGCCATCTTGTATTTGCCAACACATACACGAATTATGGGTTGTTTTTTTTATTCAAGTTCGGTGTCATTCATACTCAAGATTTTTCTTATTGCAATAACAAACGTCATAACTTTATAATATATAGTAAGAATTGCAAGTCGTGTTCACAAAATTGGTGGGATTTACAAATGATAACTAGATTCTTATAAATTAGGACACATTTTTAATATTATTATATTGCTAAACTTGACTTCAATTTAAGGTTTCAATTACCTTTCTAACAGTTTCAAACGTTTTTACTCGAGATCTGTATTAAAATGCATTTATAATTTTTATACGTTCATTGTTTTTATTTTCAAATACTCAATGACTTTTAATCGTTATTTCCATTATCACTTATTTTGTATTGCCAATCTTCTCAGCTGCACAATGGGCTATCTGCGCTATATTACCGCAGGAATCGAGCTCAGAATTTCAGAGTTAAAAGCCCCGAAGCTTACCGCTGAGCCACCAAAGGGAATCAGTTAATTTTAGGGCAATCAGCTTAAAAATCATATTTGATCATCTTTAAATTACAATTTTTTAAATATTTTATAAGCTTCTTTTTTGTGTATTTCAAATTCCATAAACTTGATCATGTTGTGATGTATTTTAAGTAAGGTAATAATATGTACTCTTCGTATTTTTTATTTATTATTGTCGTGAAAATGTTTAGAGCTCAATTTATCTGTCATCTTTCTTTAAGTAAAGAAATTACTATAATTAGAAGTTTATTATTCAATAAGTTAAATTAAATTAGAGTGTTAAGCCTAAACTTTATATATATATTGTATTAAGAAACACACATCTTGATTCCGTTAGTAAATAAAGAAACTGCAACCTAAAACGAAAATCAGAGTATTTACTAATATTTCGTTCAGATTCATAATAACCAATCATAGCAAAACTATTTTTACGTATGACCAGGAAATCTACATATGTGTAGAGAGTGTGTTCATATTTAACCATATAATTGTGAATAAGAAACTGTATCTCACTTGAGGCAAACTAATGCTTATTCTATATTTTTAGATTAATCTCAATAGGTTCATTTTTAAAATGACATCAGTCTTTCAAACAAGGTAAACACAATAGATACAGTTTATGGTTGCTACGGATATAGAATTTTATAATTATTAAATTTGTTCTCAATATTCCTGAATATAAGAATGTTTATGTCTTTTTGAAGTCTTTACGCCCTTGTATAGAGATACTTGTATTTTCATAAAGCTGCTGTGACTGTGGTGAAAAAATAATGGTTACAAGACATGGTTAAGCTTTAGAAAATCTATTCAAAAATAACAATGCAGTATGACAAGATTCAAAATACATTAAAAATATTTATTAAATTAATTTTTTAGATTGTTTTACATTATATGATAAAATATTATTTAGCTTGGACGGTTAGTTTATAATATCAGTAGAGTGAACGTGTTATGAGATGAACAAATTTACATGGCCCAACGTATAGGATGAGCTAAACCTGTTCGTTTTTTTAGTGTTAGCATACAAATAGACTAAAGAAAACAATTAGAAATTTTCCTAATATCTAGAGATTTATACGTATATATATGCACACTTATTTTCTATTTGGTAGTAACTACAATACGTATACAATTTAGTAGTAACGTTTTAAAAAATATTAAATGTTGAATGTAAACTAAACCATTGCTGTATAAGAATGATATATAATAACTATAACTATAATAAGAGGCTAATAGCAGCCATATATGCAGAACCAGAGATTATATGGATATTTACCTTAGTAGTATACGCAGATAAACAAAGAATATGTTTTAAAAGCATCATTTGAGGCTTTTTGGTAAAAATCTTGTTGGACGAAAATATTTTCTTTGTTTTTATAACGTAAGCAGTAACTTTAAACTTACTTATGTAAGTTACTGCTTATGAATAATTAAGATATCCTTTAAACTGAGGCTCTGATCGTCACTGGACTTCAAATCTTAAAATACTTTGAATGTACGACTATATCACACCCACGACTATATCATACCCACGACTATATCACACCCACCTAAGGCGTGTATCATTACCCTCAATCTGTTCGGTGTCCTTAAATTTACAAGTTCTGTTATTTGTGTCTGCAGCCGATTCGAAGTGAATCTAATATAACATTGGTTGTAACAAGGACAAGTAATCAGATAAACCATGTTTAATGAAAACGACATCCTAGTTTCAAAATAAATCTTAAACGTGTATGCGGGTAGGTTCTCTGAAGGATACGCAGCTATTTTTAATTATATATCATAATACTTAGGAAAGACATTATTTCATGAGAAACTCTGAATATTATCAAGCTCTTTATGCGCCCTACTGTGACTCAGTGGTAAGGGCTTATGACACTAAAATTTGGGGTTCCATCCTTGATGTGGACACTGCATAGATAACTAATTGTGTGGTTTTGTACTTGACAATGAACAAAGCCCTTTATGAAAGAACTCATAGATGCTTGAAATTCACTATGAATTAAGTGTATTTGTTTGTAGTTAAGCGCAAAGTTACACAATGAGTTATCTATTCTGTGCCTACTACGGGTATCGAAACCCGAGTTTTAGCGGTATACGTCCACGGATTTACCACTGAACAACTAGGGGGCATAAATTAAGACCTCAGTTAGGTTTCCCTTGAATAAAATTGGTATATAGCTTGTGACGGTAAAAAATATCAGAAAATTAAAACATTTTTATTGAAAGCTTCACATTTAAAGTTTCCATCATAAGTCTGTGATCTTGCTGATGTTCCACATTGAATCGAATAATATTATGCTTACTATTTAGATACTCCCAGGGGCGTATTGGGGAATAAAATCGGATCGGAAAAATTTATTTTATTCTGGCTCTCCAACAGGGTCGAATAAGAGGAATTCCTGAAAAAACTGAGCAGGGTACTGAGCATGATGCTTGATAGCCTATATTGTGTAATAGTACTATTTATTTAGTTCACAGATTAAAGAAAAATTTATTGTAGAAAACGTTTAGTAACAAGCTAATATTTATTACTAGTCTTATTAAAGTATAAACCTATATTATCACAAAATTGCATGAACTGAAACTAATTCGTACAAAAATAATTTTAATGGAGTAATTTAATTACACGTTTATCGTTCATTAGCCGTTAGAGGAAATTGAGCACCCAATTAAGCCCAATTTAAATAATGTTAAAAATTCATACTTTTTAGACATATCGTTAGCCCAATTCGCCCCAGATAATCCAAGAATAGGTGAATATAATTAGGATTCTTAACGGTGATGAAAGTGTCATCTGCGTAACATCTGAAAGTGTCATCTGCGTAACTTGTTAAACATTAGTTCAACGTATAATTGTATAAAATCATAAATAATATTCAACGTTAAACTGGCACACAGTTTAAAACATTTTATTTAGGCCTATCTATGGCCTTCATAGACTCTACATGTTTCGAGGATGACGTTGTAACGTCGAAACATGTAGAGTAGTCAGCTTTTAATACAACCGATATTAAAATAATTGTCACACCCAACGAAAAATCTTTATATCATAAAGTCGTTGCGACTCCCATTCTTGAGATAACCTTTGGTACGTTTCACTGCGAAATGTGTGTCGTTTAAATTCATGTAGTAAACTCTTAATCAAGTGAGAAAATACAAGTTAAATGCTAAAATTCCTACGACCAAAGATGTCGACGTGACATAGTAATTAGAGGGCAGAAGTGAAAGTTGTTTTAAATAACCTATGTGTTAGAACAGCTAAAGAATAGAGAAAGAGAAAAAACACGATATTATATATATTGAAATAAATAAATGAAACATTTCTGGGAATGAACATTCCCCTTTTAGATCATTTATATTTCGTGGGAAGATCATCTGTGTGTTGTCAGTCTTTCACCAACTTTTAATGACATTTAATTATAGCTTTGGAAGATCAGTAGGTTTCAAACAGAGAGTTTTTTTTTTTGCAAATGATGCTTACAGCATTGGTAAAATTAATGAGAACGTTCGTGATTCTGATTCTTAAAACAGTTCTATCTTTTGTTTTCGCTGTAGACGCCACTGTGAATCTAAAACACAACAAAGTTGTGACTACTAATATGCAGTTATTAATATAATATTACATTATAATAGTTATTC
Source organism: Limulus polyphemus (assembly GCF_000517525.1). Taxonomy (NCBI): domain Eukaryota; kingdom Metazoa; phylum Arthropoda; class Merostomata; order Xiphosura; family Limulidae; genus Limulus; species Limulus polyphemus. The sequence continues at coordinate 220,075 of NW_013666284.1, forward strand.
CAGCTAACGTGATAGGAATT
>NW_013666284.1:220459-222140 GCF_000517525.1 Limulus polyphemus
CAGTTATTAATATAATATTACATTATAATAGTTATTCCAGCTAACGTGATAGGAATTTACAGTGCTTATAACAAGTCGATTTTGGTCAAGCCCATGAAAATACTAAAATATTTTTTGTATAAAATAAAGGTATTATTAACATGTGTGAAATATATTTAATTATATATATATATATATCATTAATGTGCTACTGTTTATAAAATATTAATATTCTTAACTCGTGAATAAATTATATCAATGAAAACAGATAAAACTAACAAGAATCAGACTATCTTTGTTTTGTTTTTCTTTACATGAAGATATGGTGAGCGATGGGCTTCATCAATTTATTGTTCTTGTGTTAGTTCTGCGACGATATTGGCAAAGAGGACAGGGCCTCTTTTTCCGTCGGCTAAACTAAATTCGTGTCTTTATAAAATAACAACAATGATCCAAGAAAAAGGGTTTTTTTTTCTTGATATTACGTTTCTCAGAAATGTAGACATGACTGGGTTTGGATTTTAATTAAAAGTTTTAGTTGTGCTTGATTATGTTATTCCAGATCAAAGACGTCGACAACATATTATTTTTATTGACTTAATTGGTAGAAGGTTTTGGCTATTCTAGATATTGTATGAATATTGCAACTAACGTTTGCAGATAACAGAGATTAATGTACCAGGTAGTGTTTGATTGAGGATAACAATAAAACTATAAAAGATATACCATCTTTTGGTTGCCCTTTTTTCTTAATAATTTCGAAATTCTAAAAGGTTAATTCTGTAATTATTCATATTTCGAGCTTTTCCTAGATTTACAGGACAGTCTAATTTATATTTGAAAATCTACTTGAACTGAGTTAATTGCACAAAATAACTTACAGCATGTCAAAGTATACAGACTGATAAACATCAACTTCAAAATGGATTTTTACTTTAATACCAATTAAAAGTGAATAGTGTACACGAAACACATTATTTTTTAGCAGTATGGTCTTATATTAAGTAAATTCATAAAGAAATACAGTTAAAGAAGTCGAGACAATTTGTTTAAAGTTTTAAAAACCATTTTAAATACCCGCGTCCCGTTTGGATCGTTAGTCTCTTTCTGACTGTCTTACAAAAAGCTAATTATTTCTTAAAGCATAGCATTTATAAAGGTATAATCTCCTAATAATCTTTCGCTACTTTAAAGCCTTGATATTATTAATTGGACAAGTTTTCATTCAACGTAGGTTAGACATAAAAAGTATATTTACACTCCTTTCTTACTCGAAATAGGTGTGTAAAATACAAAAAAACAAACAAAAACAAAAACATCTACACGAATATTTCTATTACATTGTAACTTATTAGAAAACACTTATGTACGTTTATCTTAATTTTTATTTCAAGATTACTTGTGCTGATGAGCCTTGCACGAACGGAGGGACTTGCCATGAAATGCCATTCACTGCTGGAATTTACAACCAGTTTACCTGTACTTGTCTATTAGGATTCAAGGGGACATTTTGTGAAGTCCGTAAGTACATTAGTCAGTGTGACGAGATATTTGAGTGCAAACGACATAAATGTGACGTGAAAGAACAGCAATCCATATAAATTCGATGACGAGGAACCCACTTTGAGACTAATAATGGCTGGAGACGGCTTAAATGGGTAATGAAGAAAAACTTTAATATAAGTTTAACATGACAGCAAAT
>NW_013666284.1:222196-229107 GCF_000517525.1 Limulus polyphemus
ATTTGCTGTCATGTTAAACTTATATTAAAGTTTTTCTTCATTACCCATTTAAGCCGTCTCCAGCCATTATTAGCAATCCATATACTTTCTGTACAGTCAGTAACTTAACAATCTTTCACAAACAAATGGACCGGGTTTGAACAAAGGTTAACTTACGGGACCGTGAGATTGAGGGTTCGCGTCTCATTATCGTTAAAATTACACTCCGCACTTTGGGACCGTGAATGCGTTATAAGAGTGAAATATCAGAGCAAACTTTAGAGTCATTCCAATGCTTACTTTGAGATTGGACCAGCATTGACTCTCGAATATTGATTTGATAAGACTTTCATAAGTCACTGGGACTAATGAATCGTTTAATAAACTTAAACTGCATAAACTGCAAACTTGCCACAATTAGAAAAGTAAGTGGAAGTCATCTCGTGAATCTTAAAACTCCAGAAGTAATTACAGTATTGTAAGAAGCTGTTGGATATGGTAAAGTTCTAAGAAGATATATGATGTGGTAAGATGAACAGTCCTATTTTTTTGATATTCTTAGGCAATAACTGACAAAGGTTCTCATGATTAGACTTAAATAACTTTTATATACGAGTTTGAATCTTGTCTATCACGTGACTAAAGATTTAAAATAATTCCAGGAAATGGTACATATTTTAGCTGCGTTCCTAAAATCTGTTGATGATACCCTGTATAAATGATTCATGCAAATTCCGAACACTACAATTCTAACAATTTGTTGGTGTGGTCTTGAGGTAGAGTTTGAAGTTTTCTTTCCTCTTTTTTTCAGAATTCCAGGCTATAACATTAAAAAATTGAAAGGCTACATAAAATAATTTCTAAAGAACCAGATGTTTTGTGTAATTATTGCAATCAGAAATAAAGAATATAAAAACTAATTTAAGATGTTTGGCACAGTCGGCTCCAGTGATTAGATACGAAAGGAAAATAGTTTCATAAGTTTATCACAACTAACATCACGTAAAACTATTTTTATACACATATACATCATATTTCTCCAACCTTAATAATTCGAGAACTTAAAAATAGTTTAATAAACATGACACTTCAGTTTAAAATCTAAATAAAGATGGCAACAGTTAAGAAATTGCTTATGGGTATCAGCATGTAAATGTGAACAAAAACTCAAGTTCGTTGTAACATGCTTTAGGTGAATACAGCGAATATGATCATTTATCGTCATTTTCGTGATTCTAAATGGAGAACGCAATTTTCATAAAAAAGAATTTGTTGATTAACCAACTGAGACCTCTGCTCAATCAGACCAGTTTTGATGAGGATTTTGTATGAAACTATAGTCTTCAAAAACTCAGATTTTCACACTAGTTTTAGTACATGTCCTATTTGTACATTCTATTATGTCAATCATAAATGGTAGCTTTAGTTTCGCTCAAACGAGTATACAACTATTTAAGCAAGAAATAAAAGTATAAAAGAAACAGTTACATCTTTATTTTAAAAGTTAATTTCAAATCATGATAATGCAGTACGAGATATCAACCCTTCAATCAGATTTTAATTAGTACACATTGCTCCAGAAAAAAAAAATCAGATCTATTATTTTATGTATCTATTTTAAGTCACTATTTTGTCATTGTTTTTCGTTGAAGGTATACATTATATCATTACATAGCTAAAACACGTAAATATTAAAATATATTTCTTAGTGTTGAAAAAACTTGACATTCAAATATAACAAAAAATGATGAACCCCAAAATGATGATGAAGTTTAAATAGTTAGAATGAAATAATTGAATGTGGATGACGTTAGTTGTCGTCTTTTGTTTCAGCTCCAGCTGGTTACAAATATCACGATGGATCGTTCTTCAAGTTCTATGCGACACTTAAATATAACTCTGGAGCAGTTACGTCTTGCGAGATGAACGGAGGCCGCCTGGCCATGATCAAAGATCAAGCTACAGTAGACTTCTTAAAGAATACGATTTTTGCGTCTGTGACCAACGTCTATGTTTGGATTGGAGTTCGGAAAATATCGAATGTTTGGCAATATGCACCAACAGGTTTTTCAAACTGGCATCCTCCAATGGAACCTTCAGGAGATGGTCCCTGTGTGGAGATGAGGGAAGTTTGGAACTACGAATGGAACGATTTACCCTGCAATTATAACAAAAATTTCTTGTGTGAAATTGTAATTCCTTAAAATATGTTTTGGACATTACACTAATATCTATGGCGTTATTCTTTGATAAGCAGCATCAGAGTGATGAAAGAGTTTTATTCCAACACTTGTCAACAAAATTACCCTTTTAGAAATATATAAAAATTAATGACTTTAGTTCCGTTTTTCCAATTTTCAATGTACTACAATTAAGAAAATGATCATGCATCATTTATTGTTAAAAAATAATATGCCCATCACACACTTTTCTTTCCTGAAATCTCTGTTTTCAACACACAACTGTTGCTTATACAGTTGTTCATTTACAAGTTATATGTAGTTGAAAAATAAATAACTATCTAATGAATAACTTGAAGTGTTCTGTTCATAGATTTCCCAACATCTTAGGCCGAGTTAGAAAACGCTAAGTTGTTAATATCATGCTTGTCCGAGCCTAATCTGTACATACTTTTTATATTGAAATGTATCCTTGTTCTTCAGTGTCTGAGCTTGTTTCTTGGTTTTGTGTAATTAACTCTCTATGTACCATATTCAAACGAAACGTTGGTGATCATGGTCTTCCACAGATCTCTTCTCCTTGAGACACAAAGAATTTCTAGTGTTGATACATTCATCCACTTAGATAGATTCTTGATATATGCCAACCTCTGTCTTTCACGGTTTTTTCTTCCTTCAATCTTTCTAGTTACGACTAATTTCAATTTCTTCTTTCCTCATAAAGTGTCTGAGAAACTTCAACTGTCTTTTTATGATGTTAGTCAGCAGCTTTCTCTTGCAACCAGCTCTTGACAAAATATCTTCATTTGAGGTGTGGCTTGTCCAACATACCTTCAAGATGTGCCTTACGAACCACAAGTCAATTGCTTCAGTTCTCATTTCTACACTTGGTAATATTGTCCAACATTTTGATGCACACGTGAAAATTGTTATACCATAACAATTCAAACTCTTAACTTCGACCTGAAAGAAATTTTACTATTTATCACTATTTGTGTGTGTTTCAGAAATACGCCTTTTTTCCATCCCTATTCTATGTTTTATTTCATGATCACATTTATCATCTAATGTTATCCAGCTTCCCAAGTAGTTCAATCTCTTGACCTGCCTTACCTGTTCCTTATCTACTTTGACAATACATACACCAACGACCTTCTTCTTTGTAACTACCATATATTCTGTTTTCCTAAGGTTAATACTTAAACCCTTTTTCCTACTTTCACTAACAACTTTATCTAAAATTTTTTGAAGCTTCTCTTCTGAATCAGCTATTAAAACTTTGTCATGTGGCATAACGCAAGTTGTTCAAATTCTCTCCGCCAATGATTAGCCTTGGAATATCTTCAGTCTCCCTCAGGATTTTTTCACTGTACAATATACAAGTCAGGTGAGAAGACACAGCTTTGCCTCACGTCTCTCTTAACTTGGATAAATCATTTAATTCATTTTCTATTTTTACTGCTGCAGTTTGGTTCTAATATAGGTTTCTTAAAATTATCAAGTCAATATTGTTTGTTTGTTTATCATTTTAGCAAAGCTACATTTGGCTATCTGCTGTGTTCACCGCGGAGAATCGAATTCCAGATTCTAGCGTTGTAAATCCATAGACTTATCGCTGTCTCACCTGGGACCTCAACGCTTTACCATCAACGTCCAGTTCTTCCAGCATTTTCATTAAATCCACATGCTTGACTCTATCAAAAGCTTTGGTAAAATTAATAAAACACAAAAAAGGTCTTTCTTCATTTCTATTCCCTCTTCGAAAGCATTCGTATCATGAAGATAGCATTTCTTGTACCATGATCTTTAATAAAACCACATTGAACTTTTACAATCTCCGGTCTTATTCTACTTCTAACTCTCATCATCATCATCAGTATTTTTGTCATATGGCTCATTAAAATGATGGTTCACATCCAGTTGTTCCAGGTCTTTACTGAGATCCTCGGTTATTTCACCACGTTCATAAATCTCATTGATAATAGTTGTTAACTTCTCTATACCAAATTCTTCTCAACATCTTATTTATTCAACTACATTTTCGTCTGTCCTGTAGCTTTATTGGTTTTCACTCTGTTAATAACTGTTCGTACTTCTCACTTAACAATTTTCAATCCGTCCATGTTCTTCTTAGTAGATGGCTTTCCTTCATTTACCTGTGATGTCTTTGATATTCCTATACATTGATGTAACAACTTTATTCTCTTGTTTTTCTATTTCTGTAAATTTTTTCAATAAGCAATTTTTCCTTTTCTTCTCTGCACATTGATCGAATTATTTTGTCAACTTTCTTATACTCTTATTATACTACGGGTTTTCATCGTCCTTCTACCTATGAGTTTGTTTATTTGAATGTAGTCACAAAGCTACATAATGGGCTATTTGTGCTCTGCCCACTACAGGTATCGAAACCCGGCTTCTAACGTTGTAAGTACGCAGACATTCCGCTGTGCCACTGGGGGGGGGGGGCTATCTATAAGTAACACAATAATTTCAAACGCGTAGGTAACGTAATAACTGTTACTTAGGTTATTTAGCACTTTTTCACCAATATTATAAGCCATGAAACACTTTGCTGACTGGAATTAAAAACCATTAACATTTTCTGACTGTATTATAAGCAATAATAACTTTTTGAACGACATATAAACCATTAGCACTTTCTGACAGGTAGTATACGCCATTAACACTTTCTAACGGGTATTATAACCCACTGACACTTTCTAACGGGTATTATAAGCCATTAACACTTTCTAACCGGTATTATAAGCCATGAAAAACTGTGTGATGGGTTAATATTACAAGCCGTTAAACACTTTCTGACAGATATTATAAACCATGAAAAACCTTCTGACGGTATTATACGCCATTAACACTTTCTAACTGGTATTATGCGCCATTAACACTTTCTAACCGGTATGATAACCCACTGACACTTTCTAACGGGTATTATAAGCCATTAACACTTTCTAACCGGTATTATAAGCCATGAAAAACTGTGTGATGGGTATTACAAGCCGTTAAACACTTTCTGACAGATATTATAAACAATGAAAAACCTTCTGACGGTATTATACGCCATTAACACTTTCTAACTGGTATTATAAGCCATTAACACTTTCTAACCGGTATTATACGCCATTAACACTTTCTAACTGGTATTATAAGCCATTAACACTTTCTAACTGGTATTATAAGCCATTAACACTTTCTAACGGGTATTATAAGCCATTAACACTTTCTAACGGGTATTACAAGCCATGAAACTGTTTTTGACGGGTATTACAAGCCATCAAACACTTCCTGACGAGCATTATAAGCCATTAAAAACTCTTTGACAAGTATGATAAGCTATGAAGAACTTACTGACGAGAACTATAAGCCATGGAATGCTTTTTGACAGGAATTATATGCTATAAACACTTCCTAGTTAAACAGACGAAAATAGTAATGTTACAAATATATTTACTTTAAGAAAAGTTTCTGTGTCTTCGTTCATTTGTGTTTGTTTGTTTTTGAATTTCGCACAAAGCTACACGAGGGCTATCTGCGTTAGCCGACCCTAATTTAGCAGTGTAAGACTAGAGGGAAGGCAGCTAGTCATCACCACCCACCGCCAACTCTTGGGTTACTCTTTTGACCAACGAATAGTGGGATTGAACGTCACATTATAACCCCCACGGCTGAAAGGGCGAGCATGTTTGGTGTGACGGGGATTCGAATTCGCGCCCCTCTGATTTCGAGTCGACGGCCTTAACCACCTGGCCATGCCAGGCCCTGTTCATGTGTGTGTATACCCTTAAACTGAAGTATTTAGCAAGCGATGTAACAGATCTGACTATTGGTCCAAAAATCCTGTCGTCAGTTGTAATACAAAAATCTGGGTTCTTTCGCTCAACTAAGTATAAGTAGCGTTGTAATAATGAATTTGATATGTTTATTGTTATAACCGTCGCAGGTGTAAAGGTAATAGAGAAGCACTTAACCTCTTATTAATGATATAATAAGTAGAGGACTAAAAGCATTTGAACTCGCATTTCACCATGTTTTATGAGATAAACCTTTTTAGTGGCATATAACAACAAAAGTCATCAAACATTTAGAATTAAAACCTGTTTTACTCTAACATGAAATCAACATATGAAAATTAAAAAAACAATACACACACACACATATATATATATATATATAAATCAAATACATTACAAAAAGACTCAAGAATCAAAACTAATTCTTCCATTACCAGTCCTTGTTGTCATCATTAAAACTCATAACGGATAGTGTCTATAGCCATAAAACCCAAACGCGTTAGGGAAATCCCATTTCTCAGACAAGATTCAGACGCCGATGTTAAACTAACCAGTAATTAAGGAAAATCATATTAAGGTTTGGAGTTAAATGCTTGCACCTATAACCTTACAACTCCTCCTGCCTCTCGCTGTCTGCAGTCAATTGTAGGAAGGCAGTTACAAAAAAAAGATCCATTAAAAGTACCTGTAGCAAAGCAGTTTCTAGTGATATTTCATAATACTACTAACGCTTGGTCAACTGACGGCTCCCAGGTTGTCTCTTGTTACCCCATTAAGATCACTTTTCGTACAACAACAGTCCTATACAAATAATTCCAATACAAAAACTCTTGTGCCCGGCATGGCCAGGTGGTTAGGACACTCGACTCGCAATATGCGGGTCGCAAGTTCGAATCTCCGTCCCACCAAACATGCTTGCCCCTTTCAGCCGTGGGGGCGTTAT
>NW_013666284.1:230024-236326 GCF_000517525.1 Limulus polyphemus
CACTGCTAAATTAGGGACGGCTAGCGCAGATAGCCCTCGTGTAGCTTTGCGCGAAATTCAAAAACAAAAACAAACCTTTATACTTGGATACAATCTTAAAGTATAAATAAACCACCTTAAAATTCTACACTGTATATTAGGAAATAATGAGTATTCTGATGGGTGCTAATTTCTCTCCAAACATGGCCAACTTGTACCTGTTCTTCTAAGAAAATTCATTTTTGAAACAGGTATCAAACTCTAATTTATATATATCTATATTTTTCATTACGTACATTATTTAATCTATATGAACAATTTGAATTTTAATCCAAACCTAATATATCCGAAGGAACTTATAATAGAAAAAAAACAATACTTAGTGATGCTCATGCACATTACTTAGACTTAGATATTAATTTTGTAGAAGGCAGAGTACAGTTGACTATTTTTGATAAAAGGAGGAAATTTGATTTTCCCATCCTTGGTCTTTCCCACCCTAATGGTGTTGTTCTGTCTATACTGTTAAAAGGAACTGTTATCTCTCAATGAAATATGTTTTTAACAACTTATAACAATAGTAATTATTTTATGGGTAATAAATTGAAAAATAATGGTTATAAAAACTGGCATGTAAAAAATGTTTATACTCTTTTATAATAAATATGAAATTACATTAAAAAATAAACACTCGATTATGGAAACTACATTATTGAGAACACAGAGGTCATTAGTTAATTAAGGTCATTATAAGCTTATAAATAAATAACTTTAAAATATTTATGTATTTTGTTCAGTATACTGTGGCGGAAAGACCAATTTCAGGTAGTTGGGCTTGTCTCAGCTTACTTGGTTTATACTTGAACAAATTTTCAGTTCTCCAGTGCGACAGTTGTAAAGGGAGGAAGATGGCGGATTAAGAACTATTAAGGTAAGGGTTTTAGTTCTGTTTAATATAATTTTGTAGTTATTAAATAAAAGGGTGGAGGTTGAGAGTCTTGTAGAAATATAGGGTGGTTTATTTCTACTTTAAGGTTTCGTCTAAATATTAAGTGTAACTGCCTTCCCACAACTGGATACAGACAGCGAAAGGCAGGAGGAGTTGAATAGTTGTGGATTCAAGCACTCAACTCCTAACCCTTAACTGATTATCCTTAGTTGCTGGCTAGTTTAACATCGGCGTCTGAATCTTGTCTGATAGATGGAATATCACCAATGCGTTTGGATTCTATGGCCACAGACATTATCCGTTATGAGTTTTAATGATGACAACAAAGACTAGTAATAGAAAAATTAATTTTGATTCTTGAGTCTCTTTGTAATGTTCTTGATTTGTATGAATTTCATCATTATTTTTTTATAGTGTTGATTTAAAAAATCTCCTATTTATAATTAATATGCTTTGTAGCTTTAGAAATACTAAGAGGACAAACATTAACGCCGTGTGATATGAACGATATACATGCCCTCAAGGCTCCATCTAGGTCTCATCATTTTAAATGACTTCGTTTGTACTGATCTTGATCATTTATTCATTGAATGAAATTCACGTTATTCAATAAATATAATGAAACCCGCTTACAAAACTCAGCCGTATATATACAAGCGTAGATTAAATACAAAAATACATATCGAGCCAGAAGACATTCCACTCAATACATTTGCTTTTTTTTTACATAGTGCAGCGAACGTATCGAACTTTTTACGTGGAGAGGAAGTATGAGATTCCACGCTAACTTTTTTATAGCTTTTTTTTCTGTCTCTGTTTCTATACATAGAGTGCGTCAATATTGATTCCTAGATGGAAGCTTCCGTTATTGTCAATAATACCCTAAGTGAGTTTTAGCGTGATATCGTTAAAGAAATCTACCTGACCTCAATTCTTTGGATTGTGTTAGTTTGTTAAGAAAACCCTTCGATACAGCTTAGTCGCTAGATATATGTTTAGATACTCTGTAGATTCGTTGGTAGGACTTTGCAAAACAAGTGAGTTTGATTAGGCTGATACAGTGGATTGCGTGAAAGGTTTGCTATAAAATATTGTAGTTAGCCTCTGATGTAAAAGGGATTGAAACTGGATAAACTTTAACCGAAAATAAGAGTGCAAGTCCAGTCACAAGTAATTTACTTATGCATTCTGAATAGAAGAATACAATAATGATTTTAGGAGTTACTCCATATAACTACGCGTATGACCTTATTTTAGGAGTTACTTCATATAACTACGCGTATAACCTTTATGAAATATATATTTGAATCTTCTTATTTTCATAGTAAAACTAAAATTAACACAAGAAACACGTTTTTATGAATATTGTGAAATGATATTACTTGTTTTTAGTAGTTCAGAGATTGCATATCACATTGAAGAAACAAAGTCACATAACCATAAACTCGTATAATGTGAACGCTTTACAATCGTGGTCACTGTATGAGTTGGCATTACAGACATGGTCGTTAAAAATAATTCCACGATACAACTGTGCTATACAGCTATATGTATTAATAAACATTACATGGTTTAGTACAAAAAGGTAAGTATGAGCCCTGGGTAAACGCAGAACAGTTGAATTGAAAACCGAAATGCTTCTTTTTTACCCATCTTACGACTAAGCATTTAGTCTTTTGTTTTTTGCTACAGCATGTAAAAAAATATACTGGAAGCTATACATGTGCTTTTTTCAGTGTGTGTGTTTATATATATAATCTCTACTATATATCTAATACAAAAGAGATTACATACGAAGTTTCTCTGAAAACTCCAGACAGTTTTGTGTTATCAATCATGATGAATGGATAAGTAATGTACGCATAAAAACAGTTTCACAAAAAATAGCAATAAATACACACACACACAAACACACACACACACACACACACACATATATATATATATATTATAAGTTGGAAATATATCACAATTATGTACAAAATCACACTGATAGAGTATTGTAATGGCTTCGCCACAGGTTTAAAACTTCACTGAAGTTTATGGTCAAGTTGATCGAAAAGTTTAAGAGGCTTATTTAGTAACTCCATAAAAACCATTAAAACGCCATTAGTAGTAAGGGAGGAACTCTGGACACACGCGCTGATTGGCTGCTACAGAGAGGGGGGAGATCCTTCAAAGATGAAAACGTCATAGTTCAAAAGTTGTCACCAGAGGGTGCGTCGTTAGGGACGCGTTGCTAATATATATATAATATATTCATTAATTCATTTATATTTAAATCAAGTCCTAAAAAGGACATTACATTTCCTTATCATTTAATTAGTCCAACAAAGACAATACAATAATTAAAGTTACTCAATCAAGTGATTAAATATTTTCAATACTAATTTATCAGTTAATTACATTTCCTGTCTTAAAAGGACTACATCTTTCTCAATCAAGTGTTTAAAGATTTTCAGTACTAATTTATCAGTTAATTACATTTCCTGTCTTAAAAGGACTACATCTTTCTCAATCAAGTGTTTAAAGATTTTCAGTACTAATTTATCAGTTAATTACATTTCCTGTCTTAAAAGGACTACATCTTTCTCAATCAAGTGTTTAAAGATTTTCAGTACTAATTTATCAGTTAATTACATTTCCTGTCTTAAAAGGACTATATCTTTCTCAATCAAGTGTTTAAAGATTTTTAGTAACATGAATATACAGAATTTATTGCTACAACATCTATGAAACAGAGAACATATTGCCATGACACAATGACGCATACAGTACATGGCTATAGGTTTAAATCACTCTTAAAATGGCGATATTGTGCAGTAATTAAAACTTATACTTTTACTAATTTGACTTTCTGCAACATTTTACATCGTCAAAAAATGTTTATTATATACATCAACGTTTCTACACCTTTTCGATTGACGAGTGAAGGGCGTTTCTGATGAAGGACTTGATTTAAACGTTCCAGTTGCTGACTATAGATCTCTGCATTGACAGTTCGCTATGGATTGAGGAGTTCGATATAAATTACTGCTTTGATGTCCCACCAAATGAAAAGCATCACTTTTTTGTGGATAGAATCCAGGTTTTGGGGTCAGAAGTGTTTTTTTGTATAGGACTGAGCCATTGTTTTTTTGCTTTTAATATTCGCATACAGAATCCATTTTTCATCACTGGTGACAATTCTGTCCAAAAATGGTTCACGTGGATTACGCGCCAAAAGAGACGAAGCAACATTCACACATTGGAAACGATGATCATCAGAGAGTTCGTGAGGCACCCAAACATCTTCTTTATAGAGTTTTCCCATATTCCCTAAAGGTTTACGTATTGTTTCATGAGAGACATGCAATTTCATGGCCATTTTACGAATGTGTTACCTTCAGAGCGTCTTCAGAGCATCAATATCAATTCCAACATGTCGGCTCCTGCCATCACAGTTTTTAAAGCTAAAGTCACCTGAACGAAATTTGCTGAACCATCGTTGACGCTTACGAATGTTCAAAACATTTCCAAAAACTTCTTTGATATTCTTTGTGGTTACAGAGGCGTTGTTTCCCTTCTTATATTCAAACAGCATTACATGCTGAATGTGTATCTCATCGTGTGCCGTCACTATAAGGGATTAGAGTAAACTAAACTTTACACATTATATAGGCTACACTAACGTGACGTTTAGGCGGTTCGTTTAACTATTATACCTGATGTACGTTTTCTATGGGGTGGTTAATGAAAGAGTTCCAAAATGCGACATTAATTTCTTAACGACCTAATACAACAAAATACTTCACACAGGTTACTTTATCTCATGTTTTACAAAGGCGGGCTTTCACATATGTATATAGACTTAATTACCATTATTTTTACAACTGTTTGTAAGCTTTTAACAAATATACTGTGAAAATACTTCTACAAGTCATCAATGTCAAAAACATTATTTAACGTAACATGTATGAATGAGATTACAACTTACATTTAACTACATATGATTAATTACTATTATAGAATAACAACACTTACCATAAATCTTTGAGGACCACATTAGTGATGTAACGTGTTCAAATTGCCGTCTAATCTCGGTTATTTCTAATTTGCATCAGTGAAAGCATACAATCAGGAACACGAATACAAATTTCTACATGTTGTTTCTATTATATTTTCCCAAGACTAACGAACCCGTATGATTTTAAACTGATGTCAAACCTTGATGCTGTTTAACTTTACTTCACACGCATACAGAGAGTTGTTGTAAAAAGAAAGACTAGACATATCAAGCTTTATTTTACAGCACTTTAGATATCTTAATGTCACCAACCTTTAACTGAACACATATTTTACCAAGTCTGACTCATTAAAGATCACTGACCGGCTTTGTTATGAAAATATAGAAGTTAGAAAAACCGTCTGCTTTGAATTACAAAGGTCAGTTCTGAGTTGACCAAGTCTAGTAATGGTGCGAAGTAAGCACTGATTCTGTTGCAATGTAGAAGTAGAGCAGAGTTTAATGAAAACACGCCAGTTCGGAGAAATAAAAGTAAAGCATGACAATCTAAAGTGTTTGATATTCAAGGCTAATGACAGGCTTGGTCCATAGGATTAGAATGACCAAGTATATTTTGCAATAACTGGCTAGCTAGTCCAAGGATCAAGTGATTAAAGTTTTGATAACATTTCAGTGTTTGTAACAAAAACATTGGTTACTATCGTAATTTTATAATAATAAAGTCTAATTAATATTCAGTTTACATAGGTGATCAGAGTTTTCTTCATTTTAGAAATTATGCAAAATATTTGAAAACTAAATCAGCCGTGCACTTTACTTACAGTTTAAAACTGACCTTCAATATACAAATCAAGACTTGTAAAGTGTCACAAATACTCAAACATTAGGGAATATTTAAACGTTTACTCGTATGACGGTGTAGACATATATGGACAGAGAATGTGCCAAAAACAACAAGTATTTCGATTGTTTATTTCAGTATCTTTCAAGTTTATTATGATAAAGGATAATACATTTTCTTTCACGTTTTTTAAATCCAGATTGTTTACAATTTAAATAACAGTTACGTCCATTATATTAAGTTTGATCTAGAACTTGCATATTTGTCGTTATGATAACAGATGTATTCAGTCTTTTTCAGCCTCCTATAACTGTGACTAACCATAAGAACATTTGTAGAGATTTAAAGACTCAGACTATTTACAACAAAGAAGAAAAGAATAATTATCATCCAGTTTACACCAAACGACACATCCTTCCAGCATTTAACACCCTTCCATATGGATACTGATTTTTTTTGTATCACATGAAACTAACTCATCGCCATGGTCTATGAACCGAAAAGAGGGCATGTGCAGGGCGCAGGGG
>NW_013666284.1:236691-240239 GCF_000517525.1 Limulus polyphemus
GACGTAAAGGGGGGCTGGTGGGGGTCTGGGGGGGGGGGGGTTCCCAGGTGTGCTCAAACATGATCTATATAAGGTGAGTCACATTATAATTTTTCTCATTAGAGTTCGAGATGGATAACTATTTACTACACCCCTTTTACGTGTTTAGTGTCAGGTCCGACAGGAAGGGTTAAATCAGTTTGTAAGTGAAATTATATCTTATCATCGTGAAGTAATTTAACCTATTCCTGAAAACATTGTATGGTTTTATGGTGAATTTCAACCATTGTATATAAAAATAATGCAAAACGTTCCCAGCATTCAATTTGTCGAAGGCTTACCTGAAATTTTCATGATTATTTACAGTCTGATAAACCAAATCTTTTTATCATTGAAGATCTTATGAGTGAAATTAGAGAAAATAAACGAGTGTCTCAACTTTTATTTACACGTGAAAGTCACCATTTGAATTTATCAATATTCTATATTGTACAGAATCTATTTCATCAGGGTAGAGAAATGCGTAATATTAGTTTAAATTATCAGTATTCTGCTCAAAAATGTCGGAGGCAAATCTTGGTTGAACGTTTTAACAAGATAAATGTTTGAATCACATCAAATATTTTGAAGAAGCTTATCAAGGTGCAACCAGATAAACATATAGTTACTTACTCATCGATTTGAAACCCCAAACGCCTGAACAGGTCCGTCTGAGGACCGGACTTTTTCCTGAAAATAAAGTCATAGTGTACGTACCAAAGTAAGTTAAGATATTGTTTAACTTAATATATATTCATTTGTCATCATGACAGCAGCTGTAGTAGAAGTAGAAGGGGTTTATCTGGAGAAGAAGCCATATGTAATTAAGGAACTTGCATTCAAATGTTTAGTCACTGGATATATAAACGTGTTTTTGTTTGAACAACCATTTTCAAATAAATATCTTTGAGATGCTGATCGTCGTCAGTGTAATTGGATGATGTTGCACATTCATAGTATTCCACAGAAATCTGGTAGTATCGACTATCCCTACCTTTGGAGTGTGGTTAGATTATTGAGACAGAACTTTAGAACCGTTTATACAAAGAGAGAGAGAGAAAAAGCCGAGATAATGACAAGTCTGCTGAAAATTCCTTGTTACAATCTGGAATTGTTTGGATGCCCCAAGGTTGATCAACTTCTAAAATCTACTCTCATGCCGGTTCATATTAACAATTATTATCACTGCAGTGTGAAAAAAGTTGATGATATATCTAAATGGATGTATAAATAAATAGCTTTTATATATTGTACTCGCAGTCTCTTTTTATTTATTCATCATGACACTTAGAATTAAACAACATCAAGAGTTGTTTCGTGTATTACCTAAAGCTACACATAAGCAGATTAAAGGAATAATTGCCGGAGCTAAAAATTACTTTATCTTGAGTATCTATCAATGTGCTTTAAACGTTTTAAAGGGTAACATTCCCACGACGAACATACAGAAACTTAAATGATTCAAATCATTATTGAGAGAGAGTGTTGTCAAGAAAACATCAGTTAAACAGAAAATAAACTTACTGATACAGACAGGAGAATTTTTACCATTACTCGTAGCACTAATATTTTCATTATTTGGTGGTTTGGCAGGATGCGCTATCGGTAAAGCTGTTGGAATCTAAATATATGCCAAAACAAATGGTTCTAATTCTTGAAAAATTGGTACATTCTTTGTCAGTTCAAAGTTTATGAAAGGCCTGTACATAAAATATTAAACTTTATAGATAATGATATGAAGTCAGTCATACAAATTTATACATTACCCTTAGATGATAAACCAACTGTAACAACGTCATCAGACCTTTCATTCACAAGCCATGGAACCCGTTAAAATTAGAATGAAATTACCGACTCATGAAAATTTAGAGATCATTGACAGTGTTCTTCGGAAATATAAAAACAAAACTGAAATTCTACTAAACTTGATACGTCCCTGTCTAGCATGGAATGATCGTGGAGAATTGGTGATTAGTGGAAGATCCATCCCAAACAGTAACATAATCAACTTAATCAACGACGTGCTATGAAAATGAATACATTTTACCCCTATGGGATGGAAATAATTTGCTGAACAATTATCAAATATGAATATTCCCCAAGAAGTTGTTGGAAATATAAACAGATAGAAGTATATGAAGTATGATACAAGTTTTAGAAGACTTAAACGTAATGTATCTGATGGGATAATCTTAAATAAAGTATTATTGTATTATTCTTTCATTTGTGTTTTGACTGTCGTCAGCCTTTTAAGCTTAGTAATATCTTGAGTCGTCTAAGAATTAACATCGTCTGTTGTAAAGGTCAAATCATTACTACTGTTAGAGACAAATTTGATGGTAAAAAATTAAATAAAAGGAGATTGTGTAGAAAATAATGTCTAATAAAACCCTACAGTCTATCTATTATAACCCTGAACATCCTGCTGCCTTTATTTAGATCTGTAAAAGCGCTAGGTGAGCCCGTAAGTCTAAATCAGATTAAAGACTGGTTAAGTCGATAGGATACATACACGTTACATAAACCAGTAAAATATAAGTTTTCAAGAAACCCTGTTCTTATTTCAGGGATCGATGAACAATGGCAGGCTAATTTGGTGGATCTTTCTAACCTAAGTAAATATAACAGTCAGTTTAAGTATTTACTCACGTGTATTGAAGTGTTTTCAAAATATGCATGGGTTGTTCCACTCAAGGATAAGAAAAATGCAACACTTGTAAAATCTTTCAAACAAACTTTAAAACAGGGTCGAAAACCTTGTAAACTTCAAACCGACGCTCGGACACAGTTTACTAATAATCTCCTTCAAAAATATCTCAAGGAACAAGACATTCACTCCTTTACTACACATAAGGAAACAAAAGCACCTATAGTAAAAAAGATTTAATCGCACGCTTAAAAATAGAATGTGGTGCTACTTTACTCATCGTGAAACTCATAAATATATCACTGTATTGAAAAATCCGGTTAATGGCTATGATCAATTGTATCATCGCAGCATTAAAATGAAACCAGTAAATATTGATCACTCTAATCAGTCTGTTGTATGGAAAACACTTTACAAATCACCCACAAAAGTAAAATTTCAGTTCAAATTAAGTGATCAAATACGTATTAGTAAATTGAAGCGTCAATTTAAGAAAGGTTATATGACTGGATGGACAGACGAAATATTTCCGATTTACGAGAGAATAGAAAGAAGTTCAGCAGTTTATAAACTGCAAGACTATCTCGGAGAAAAATTCAATGGAACACTTTACGAATCTAAACTACAAAGTGTTATAAAGCCGCTCGATGACGTCTATGCTGTAGAAAAAATATTACATGGACATGGAAGTGGTAAAAACAAACAATATTTTGTAGAATGGAAAGGATATCCTGATGAATTTAATAGTTGGATCCCTCAAACAGATCTGAATCGCCTTCCGTCATAAAATGTTATGTATAACTATATTTCTCATTATCAACATGGATCAGTTGTATGTGACGTTACCTAGTAATAGTTCTATGAATTATTTTGCTAATAATAC